>NC_133620.1:321990848-322248348 GCF_048593235.1 Sminthopsis crassicaudata
TGGAACCTGGAGAAAATTTATTATGGCTTGCAGAATTTTATGAATTATGTAAAATTCAAGTCAGATGCAATTTGGAAATAGGAGTTAACACACAATTCACTTTTGAGCACTTAGTTGGTGAAGGTCAATATGGAGAGAATTCGGAACAGATTAATTATACCATGACAATATATGAACAAATTGCTAAGGCTGCAATAAAAGCTTGGGGTGTCCTTCCTGGACAGAAAGATCGTGGAGAGGCTTTCACTAAAATACAGCAAGGTCCCAATGAACCTTTTGCAGATTTTGTGGGACGTTTGCAAACTGCTGTCAAAAGAACTATTGGGGAAAATTCAGCTACAGAAATAATGACCAGACATCTGGCTAAGGAAAATGCCAATGAGATTTGCAAAAGAATTATATGGGGATTAGACAAAGATGCTCCTTTAGAGGAGATCATAAGACGCTGTGCTACAGTGGGAACAAATGCTTTTTACACCTGGACAATGATGAACGTGGAAAGACAGGGTCCCTCCTGGCAAGGGACTTCTAGAGAAACTCGGCGATGTTTTCAATGTGGAAAAATTGGACATCTAAGAGCTCAATGTAGGCATGGAGATATAGTGAGAAGACAGGGTGAGAGAAGACCTAAAACCCCATGTCCAAAATGCAACAGAGGACTCCATTGGGCATCAGAGTGTAGAATAATTCAGGGAAATGGGATGAGGGGCCCAGGTCCAGGGCCCCAGGCAAAAAAGACTTGGGGCATGATGGCAGCTGATGTTACACCCAAAGAACCTTTAGAAGGCCAGGACTCTGATTTAATCAATCAGCAGAGAAGCAATCACATGGCAGAAAGGGATTACCTGATAAGTCAGTCAAAAGGCAATCAGATTGCAAAAATGGATTACACTTGGGGAGAATACAGGCCTTTTAAACCAACAGGGCTGTGCCCAGTGCAAACAACTCCAATGTAATTGTCAGATGATGAGAAGAGATTTAGAAAGTGGTAAATAGAAGGAAATTAGATAGGTTAACTGCCTGGGAGAGAGGGTTTGCTTGTATTTCTTCAACAGGAGAAGGAATCAGATGGGTGCCAACAAGTCGTATTTGCCTTGTCCATCAGAGAGAGACAGAAAAAGAGAAAGACCTCAAAATAAAGGAGAAGATCTAAGAAACATCTGACACTGAAAGAGCATGGATAATAAGAAGACTGTTAAAGAACTTTAAAACCAGCAGGAATCATTGGACTTCCTCACACAAGATGAGACTAATGGACAATGGACTTATGGACATTTATAAATTTTCAATTTATGATTATGTTATATACTTCTAGCATGTGTTACGTTACTATGTTACTATGTGCTTATGTAATTTATGTAATTATCTGTAATACTTCCCATATTGATGGATTTATGTTTCAAGGTCATGACTGTCCTATGTTCTAAATCAAAAGAAAGGGGGAGATGTTAGGATTACTAGGTGAGAACTGAGGTTGTCTGGATGGTGACAAGGTGAGAATTCAGGTTTTCTGGACAATTACAAGGTGAGAACTCAGGTTGACTTGATAGAGGGGGCAAGCTCATTGGCTGGGGTGGTTCTTCCCAGAAGCCCTTGCATTATCCCACGCCCATTCTCTGGGAGGATAAAAAGAGACAGCACTGGGCACAGAGAGCAGATCGGCCTGGAGAAGGATAAGAGCTGGAGGAGATTCAGAGCCAGGATTCAAGAAGAAAGACTCTCTGCATTACATCAGGCCTGACGGGGCTCTCTGCAGGAAGGGAAGTCACTTCTAAGGACAAGAGTTAACAGCAACTGCCTGGAGACAACGGTTCACTACAGGAAGAAGAATCTGTCTGAAAGATTTGAGTAGACACAGCAGATCTCTTCCCAGAGAGTGATCTGGCAGCTTCTGGAGACGGCAGCTCGTTACAGTAGGTAAGTCATTGGGAAGTAATTTCATAATGAGAGTTTTGAACTATATGAGATTTATAGATGTCCCTTGTGTATTTAGGTGCAGAAGAGGTCTAGCTATGGATTTAAGTAGATGGCGTTCAAGCCTGACAACAAATGGAGGCCATCTCATTCTGTTTTTCTTGAATTTCTGTTGCCTGTCTGGAATTTGGTGAGGGAAGGAAGGAAGCAAGGAAGGAAGGAAGCAAGCAATGAAAGATGAGCTGGGAGGAAGGAAAGGAGAAAGAAAAGGAATTAATAAACATCTGAGTACTACTGTGCTAACCTCTATAGAAATGATTTCTCATTTTCTCCTTACAATTTTCATCTTTTCTTATAAGTCTCCTCATTTCCCAGAATTAATTTTTTTTCTTCTGAGGCAATTGGGGTCAAGTGACTTGCCTAGGGTCACATAGCTAGGAAGTGTTAAGTATCTGAGGTCAGATTTGAACTCTGGTCCTCTTGACTTCAGGGCTGGTGCTCTATCCACTGAACCACCTACCTGCCGCTCTTAGCATTTATTTTGGACCTCTTTGAAGTCTCCTTAAGTAGCTTCTTTACAATTTTCCTTTTCTGTTGTGTTCCTCCATTAGATTGTAAGTTCCTTGAAGGCAGGGTCAATCTTTTTTTATTTTTTAAAATGTATTTTTATCCTCCATTGCTTTTTACAATATTTGCTACATAGTAGGCACTTAGTAAATATCTTTCCATTCAGAACTGGAATGCCACCTTTGTGGAAGTGGGAGGTCCACAGGTGTTACACTTTACATAGTTCCAGACTTTTTCAATGTATTGATCACTTGTGCTGTTTTCTTTTTCCTCTAAAAATACTATTTGTCATATGGAATGGCTCTCTAGGAGGAGCCATTCCATATGACAGAGGGGGAGGAGAGAGATACTTGAGATAATTATGGTGATGTAAGAAACAAACAATAAAAATCAATAAAAACTCATTTAAAAAAATAAATGTTTATTGACATCCCTGGTGTGTTTGTGTGTGTGTGCTACAATTATCTATATTTTACAGTTTCAGAGACTGAAGCAAACAGAAATTAAATGACTTGCCCAGGATCACACAGTTTCCAAGAGTCTGAAGCCAAATTTTAAACTGGTTTTCCAAACCAGATCTAGTGGTTTATCCCCTGGATCTACTTAGTCACTTCAATCCCTTAAATAAAACATAATTATACCTCTTCTCTATGGTCTCTCCTACGGGTCAGGATCTCTTCCAGAAATGGAACTCAATATTAAAAGTTAATATCAAGTATAACGAAGTTATTTATTTCCTTTATTACCCATAAATGCTTAAAGTACAAAATACTTCTAATCATTCATTAATAAATATTTAAAACATTAAAATATAGCAAAATGGCATAGTGAAGAGAGTAGTAGACCTGGAGACAGGAAACCCTGAGTTTAAATCTATATACAGACACTTATTTAGCTGAGTGTCCCAAGTCACTCAACTGCCCTGTGCCTCATTCCTAACTGTAGAAAAAAGATAATAATAGCACTGACTTCCCAGTTATGGTAAGGATCAAATGAGATAACATTTATAAAATTTCATAAACCTTAAAGTACTATATAAATGTTATTTATTATTATGATTATAAAAAAGTTAATATATCACCTACTAAAGTCTCCCAGGAAATAATGATAACCTTGTTAGATTTTGCTTAACAGATTGATTCATTTTCCCCTTACATTTGCATTGTTTGTATCATTCATAAGCCCAGACATCCTGGAAAGTAAGGTGAAATAACTGGATAGTGAGATGAAACAAGCTTATTTTATCTTTATTTACTTATTTACTTATTTTTTCCCCTGAGGCTGGGATTAAGTGACTTGCCCAGAGTCACACAGCTAGGAAGTGTTAAATGTCTGAGATCAGATTTGAACTCGGGTCCTCCTGAATTCAGGGCTGGTGCTCTATCCACCTCTTAGCTGCTCCCAAGGATTTTATTTTTATAAAACATTTTCCTCTTTATTGCTTGGTAGTTTGTAGAAATATTATTTTCTCTAAACTGCCTGTGGTCACAAAAATGAGGAATAGAGCCAGGTCTCAAAACTTATTCTTCTAGGTCCTATTCTATTTTCCACTGTATTCTGAACTTTTCAACTTCAGATTTTTTCCATTTTCTCAAGCCAACCAATGCAATCACTAATATAGTCCTTGCTAAAGTAAGCACATGGGATATGGAGGATTCAATTCAAATGTTAGCTTTGCCTGACTCAAAGTTAAATATTTTTACTACTATACTTGCATTGTCCTTTGACTCAGCAAGCAGAATGATGCCAAAATACAAGGGACTACCATGCTTCTATACCAGATTAGTATTCTTTATTGTTTGGAGACAGATGGTTTAGGTGGTGGGAATGTAGACCTACAGGACAGCTAGGTGATATAGTAGATAAGGTCCTGGTCCTGGAGCCAGGAGGACTTAGCTTTGTGAGTTCAAATGCAGCCTCAGATCTTTAGTGGTTGCCACTAAGCCTTTTTTTTTTTTTTTTTTAACCTCAGTTTTCTCATATATAATGTGAACTAGAGAAGGAAATGACAAACCACTTAAGTCTTTTTGTCAACAAAACCCAAAATGAAGTCAAGAAGAATCTAACATCTTCTAGACACGCTGTCTATAAGCATATTATAACATGATTAGACAATTAAAAAGTAATTTTATTGCAGATTTAACAGTAACAGCCACATTTTTCAAGATATAAAGAAGAGGGAGGAACATTGTATATGATACTATAGCCTCATGCTTCATAAAGGGTTTTTTTTTAAACATGTCTGTATTTTTATCCACCTCTATGCCTAATTAAATAAAGCAGTAATAGAATTATTTCAGTCCTATTTTCTTCTGCAATTTTTTCTCCTATGTATTTTTTAGAAAAAGTTTTCTTCACACCTCTTTTTTTATGTCTATCATACAGTCTATCACTACTTCCCTTGTGAAAAATATGTTTAGTAAAGGAAACAGATGAATACATTGACCCTGTCTGAGAAGTGAATTATTGGTGAGGTAACGTGTTTGTCCACCAGATGGCCCCCTGCTACTTAAAAGTATTCTATTCCACACTGCTTATACATTCTGAGTTTTTTTTTTGGGGGGGGGGGGCTTGTCTTTATTTTTTCCTTCCTTCCTTCCTTCGTCCTTCCTTCCTCCTTCCCTCCTTCCTTCCTCCTTCCCTCCTTCCTTCCTTCCTTCCTTCCTTCCTTCCTTCCTTCTTCCTTCTTCCTTCCTTCCTTCCTTCCTTCCTTCCCTCCCTCCCTCCCTCTCCCTTCCTTCCTTCCCTCCTTCCTTCCCTCTTTCCTTCCCTCCTTCTCCTCCTCTTCCCTCCTTCCCTCCTTCCCCCTCCATCCTTCCCTCCTTCCTTCCCTCCTTCTTCCCTCCTTCCTTCCTTCCTTCCTCCTTCCCTCCTTCCTCCTTCCTTCCTTCTCCTCCTTCCTTCCTCCTTCCTTCCTTCCTTCCTCCTTCCTTCCCTCCTCCTTCCTTCCTTCCTCTTTCCTTCCTTCCTTCCTTCCTCCTCCTTCCTTCTCCTTCCTTCCTTCCTTCCTTCCTCCTTCTTCCTTCTTCCTTCCTTCCTTCCTTCCTTCCTTCCTTCCTTCCTTCCTTCCTTCCTTCCTCCTTCCTTCCTTCCTTCCTTCCTTCTTTCTTCCTTCCTTCCTTCCTTCCTTCCTTCCTTCCTTCCTTCCTTCCTTCCTTCCTTCCTCCTTCCTTCCTTCCTCCTTCTTTCCTTCCTTCCTTCCTCCTTCCTTCTTCCTTCTTCCTCCTTCTTCCTTCCTTCCTTCTTCCTTCCTTCCTTCCTTCCTTCCTTCCTTCCTTCCTTCTTCCTTCCTTCCTTCCTTCCTTCCTTCCTTCCTTCTTTCCTTCCTTCCTTCCTTCCTTCCTTCCTTCCTTCCTTCCTTCCTTCCTTCCTTCCTTCTTCCTTCCTCCTTCCTTCCCTCCTTTCTCCCTCCTTCCTTCCCTCCTTCCTTCCTTCCTTCCCTCCTTCCTTTCTTCCTTCCTTCCTTCCCTCCTTCCTTCCTTCCCTCCCTTCCTTCCCTCCTTTCTTCCCTCTTCCTTCCCTCTTTCCTTCCTCCTTCCTTCCCTCCTTCCTTCCTTCCTTCCCTCCCTCCTTCCCTCCTTCCTTCCTCCTTCCTTCCTCCTTCCCTCCCTCCTTCCTTCCTTCCTTCCCTCCTTCCTTCCCTCCTTTCTTCCCTCCTTCCTTCCCTCCTTTCTTCCTCCTTCCTTCCTTCCTTCCTTCCTTCCTTCCTTCCTTCCTTCTCCTTCCTTCCTTCCTTCCTTCCTTCCCTCCTTCCTTCCTTCCTTCCTCCCTCCTTCCTTCCCTCCCTCCCTCCTTCCTTCCCTCCTTCCTTCCTTCCTTCCCTCCTTCCTTTCTTCCTTCCTTCCTTCCCTCCTTCCTTCCTTCCCTCCCTTCCTTCCCTCCTTTCTTCCCTCCTTCCTTCCCTCTTTCCTTCCCTCCTTCCTTCCCTCCTTCCTTCCTTCCTTCCCTCCCTCCTTCCCTCCTTCCTTCCCTCCTTCCTTCCTTCCTTCCCTCCCTCCTTCCTTCCTTCCTTCCCTCCTTCCTTCCCTCCTTTCTTCCCTCCTTCCTTCCCTCCTTTCTTCCCTCCTTCCTTCCTTCCTTCCTTCCTTCCTTCCTTCCTTCCTTCCTTCCTCCTTCCTTCCTCCCTCCCTCCTTCCTTCCCTCCCTCCTTCCTTCTTCCTTCCTTCCTTCCTTCCTTCCTTCCTTCCTTCCCTCCCTCCTCCCTCCTTCCTCCTCCTCCCTCCTTCCTTCCCTCCTTCCTTCCTTCCCTCTTCCTTCCCTCCTTCCTTCCTTCCTTCCTTCCCTCTTTCCTTCCCTCCTCCTTCCTCCTTCCTTCCCTCCTTCCTTCCTTCCTTCCTTCCTTCCTTCCTTCCCTCCTTCCTTCCTTCCCTCCCTCCTTCCTTCCTTCCTTCCTCCTTCCTTCCCTCCTTCCTTCCTTCCCTCCCTCCTTCCTTCCCTCCTTCCTTCCTTCCCTCCCTCCTTCCCTCCTTCCTTCCTTCCTTCCTTCCTTCCTTCCTTCCTTCCTTCCTTCCTTCCTTCCTTCCCTCCTTCCTTCCTTCCCTCCTTCCTTCCCTGTTTCCTTCCTTCCTTCCCTCCCTCCTTCCTTCCTTCCTTCCTTCCCTCCCTCCCTCCCTCCCTCCTTCCTTCCTTCCTTCCTTCCTTCCTTCCTTCCTTCCTTCCTTCCTTCCTTCCTTCCTTCCTTCCTTCCTTTCTTCCTTCCTCCTTTCTTCCTTCCTTCCTTTCTTCCTTCCTCCTTTCTTCCTTCCTTCCTTCTTTCCTTATTAATTAGAGCTTTTTATTTTCAAAATATATGCAAGGATAATTTTTCAACATTGACCCTTGCAAAACCTTGTGTTCTAAAATTTCTCATCCTTTCCCTCACCTTCACCCCTAGTTGGCAAATAATATATGTTAAAAATATATGCTAAACATGGTAAAAAATATATGTAAATCCAATAAAGGCATACATATTTATATAAATATCTTGCTGCACAAGAAAAATCAGTTCAAAAGGAAAAAAATGAGAAAGAAAATAAAATTTAAGCAAACAACAACAAAAGAAGTGAAAATGTTGTGTTGTGATAAACACTCAGTTCCCAAAGACTTCTCTCTAGGTGTAGATGGCTCTCATCATAAGGTAGAATTGGAATCCAATTGTTTTGATACTAGTTCTCTATTGACTATCTAGCACATCTTTAGATTATGCCTTTAGATTCTTACAATAAGAAAGAAAGGAAGGGAGGGAGAGAAGAAAGAAAGGAAAGAAGGAAGGAAAGAAGTGATGGGGAAAAATTGTGTTCTCTTTTGATCTGTTTTTTTGATCTCTTTTTTAACATTCTGAAAGAGACCTCCCTTGGCATAGCTGCCTACCAGGACTCCTGCCTGCTGTGAAGATATTCTCTTCTCAGTGCTAGCCCCTATTTCCCTAACAGGACTTTGCCACTCAGAAGTCAGCCTTCCTAGGAAAACTAACTTCTGCAGCGCCAACAATAAAACTTCTCTTTGACACAGATTTCAGCTTTGTGAATTCTTTCAGGTTTGTGAATTCTTTCATGAAGGACCTGCACCTCCAACCAAAAGGGGATTCCCACAACTCTCTGCACTGCCACTAGAACAGCATCAGAAGGAAGGAAGGAAGAATACAAGAAAAGAGGAAAGAAAGATCATTCTTATTATCTCTAATCTTTTAATTCCAATTCCTTGGCACTGAAATCTAGTCACTAACACCCCACCCCACTCCTAATTTATAGTGTAGTGGGATAATGCAGCCTGAAGCTTTAGCTAAAAAATTCCTCTTTCCTGGCTTATTTTTTCTTTGTTCCTAGACCAGTGGGATGTTCCTTCAATGACCTGAGCCTTTAGTGACCTTAGCCAATTAAACTCAAAGATAGTTTCAACACTTTTATTTTTTGTTTATTTATTTTAGTTTTTATTTTTATTTATTTTTTTGCTAATCTCTTTTTTTACATTTTAAAAATTAATTTTATAATTAATAAAATTTTTCTTGACAGTAGATATGCATGGGTAATTTTTTATAACATTATCCCTTGCATTCACTTCTATTCCGAATTTTCCTTCCTTCCCTTCACCCCCTCCCCTAGATGGCAGGCATTCCCATACATATTAAATATGTTATAGTATATCCTAGATACAATATATGTGTGCAGAACCGAATTTCTTGTTGAACAGGAAGAATTGGATTCAAAAGGTAAAAATAACCAGGGAAGAAAAACAAAAATGCAAACAGTTTGCACTCATTTCCCAGTGCTCCTTCTCTGGGTATAGCTGATTCTGTCCATCATTGATCAATTGGAACTGAATTAGATCTTCTCTTTGTTGAAGATATCCACTTCCATCAGAATACATCCTCATACAGTATTGTTGTTGAAGTGTATAATGATCTCCTGGTGCTGGAACTCTATCTTTCCAGAAATCAGCAAGAGTCAGGATCACTAAACGTCTTTATTCTAGATCTTTACCTTCGCCTCCAACGCCCGGTCACGAGTGCAAGTGAGCGTGAGTTCCACCACCCAAGTTTCTCTTGCTCCTCCCACACACGTCACTTCCCCCTCTTTGTCCCACCAATCAAGTCAGCACAGAACAGCTGGGGAGGGTCAACCTTAAACAAGTTAATAGGGAACCGTCCAATTGGCAATTAGTCTCACGTGCTTCACCATCCAAGTGCATTGCTCAGTTCTAGCCCTTTACATCTCCCGCTTTCTTTTGTTTTAGACCACAGGAGGTCGCGCCATCCCTGACCTTTCAGGGAGATGAGAACCCCAAAAAGGACGTGATCACGCCCCCCCTGACTTCTCAGGAGGGGAGATGAAAGCACTAAAAAGGAGATAATCACGCCCTCCCTGACATCTCAGGAAGGGAGATGAGAAGCACCAAAGAGAAGTGGGGATTTGCTAGCGGGTTTCTGGATTGAAGGGCCTTATTAGAGACAAGTATGCACAAACCCATCAGCATGGGAGTTATTACACAAGCACATAGCAATAACGCAGAGGCTATTAGTGGTGACTCTCCCCACAATCAGTGCAGACTCGATGTGGTGTAACAAACAGGAATTGTACATGCAAATAGTGACATAACAAACAATATAAATCAACATGGTATTGTAAGAGATTTCCAGAAGTCCTAGAAGGAGGGTATGTAGACACCAGACACACATACCCCTTCTTCAGCAACCAAGAAATAGTCCAAAACCAATCTATTGTCCATTGCTTCACTGTTAGGGAATCCAATGATCCCCACAAGTTTTTGAAATCCCACATCAGTCTTTTTATATGTTAGGGAATTCAATGATCCCCACAAGTTTTTGAAGTCCAGCAACAGTCTTATGATGCCTCAGAGAATCCAATGATTCCTGAGGACTTTTCAGTCCTACAATAGTCTTATGATGTCTCAGAGAATCCAATGATTCCTGAGGATTTTCAAGTCCAACAGTTTTTGATGTCCATGGGTCAAACGCCATAACTGCCAGGTTCTTTCAGTGGTGGGCACAGTCAGCAACGGAACCACCCGATGTTTCTTGGGCCTTCTCCTTCGTTTCAAGGGTCTGCTCTGTCTCTCTCCGATGGACAAGGCGAATACGGCTCGTTGGCACCCATCTGATTCCTTCTCCATCTGTAGAGATACAAGCAAACCCTCTCCCCCAAGCAGTTAACCTATCTGGTCCGTTCCATTCACCACTTTCTGGGTCTCTCCACATCACTTGGCGATTATCTAAAGACAGTGGAGCTGCTCGCACTGGACACTGCCCTTCCGGTGAGTTATAAAACCTGTCTGCTGGAGCCAGTGCATCTTTGTCAAAAATTAAAAAATTAATGGTATAGAGAACTAAATTTAGAAGTTCTCTAGGGTTACCCGTGGCTCCCCCTTTCTTTTGTTTTTGGAGGAGTGTCTTAATATCTCTGTTTCTTCTCTCTACTATTGCCTGCCCTTGAGGATTAAAGGGTATGCCCGTGGTGTGTAAAATCTTATACTGTGCACAAAAGTGTGTAAAATGTTTAGATGTATATGCAGGTCCATTGTCTGTTTTTATTGCTTGTGGCACGCCCATAATTGCAAATGCTTGTATAAGGAATTCAGTGACCACTCGGGCTGTCTCTTTTGCTGCTGGTATTGCAAATGTGAATCCTGAAAAGGTGTCTACCACGACATGGATAAAAGATAGACGACCAAAAGATTTATAATGGGTCACATCCATTTGCCAAATTTCATTAGGTCTCAAACCACGAGGGTTCTTCCCTGGAGGGAGTGTAGGAGCATGGAAAGGAAGGCAAGCTGTACAGGCTTTTACTATGCTCCTAGCTTCTTCTCTTGTTATTCCAAACTGCAAACGTAAAGCTCGGGCAGCCTGATGATATTTAGAATGAGACTCTTGTGCTTCTTGAAATAAAGGAGTACTGGCCAGCATGGTTAGAAGGCTATCTGCCTTTGAATTACCATCAAAAATAGGACCTGGAAGTCCACTATGGGAATGGACATGCAAAATATAAATCTTACCTGGATGCTTTCTCACTTGCTCTTGAAGCTCTTTAAAGAGCTGATATATATTGGAGGCTACAAATTTTATTTGGGCTGTGGCAATTCTTTGAACCACACCTACTGAATAGGCTGAATCAGATATTATATTTATGTCTCCCGGATAATAAGCAAGAGCTAGAATGATTGCATACAATTCATTCTGCTGAGTGGACTGAAAAGGAGTTCTGATTACTCTCTTTATAGTTAAGTCACGAGAATACACAGCGCAAATATTATGTTTGGATGCATCTGTAAAGATAGTTGGTCCTTTAAGAGGAACTTTAGAAACCTTTTCTTCAAGAATCCATTGCCAATTATGTAGCAGTCTGGTTATCTTTAATGGAGACCCGTGTGCAAAATTTGGAGCCATGGCTAATAAAATTTGCCACTCTGGGATGGTTTCGCAGCACACATTAACTTGTGCATTAGTATAAAAGGTATATATCTTATCAGGTCTTGTCCCAGATAATTGTACTGCTCGTTTAATGGCCTTTAATAAAATTCTAGCCACAAGCACTGGGTAAGGAATAAGGCTTTGTTCTGGTTGTGCTGGGAGGTTCACCCACTCTATCACACTGTCTCCTTGATGAAGGACTGCTGTGGGGGCCTCTTGTGTAGCAAAAACTGATATTTCCAAGGGTTTTTGAGTGACTCTTTCAACCACATTGGATAAAGCCAGTTCAACTTGTCTCAAAGCCTCTTGAGCTTCTTTTGTAAGCTGGCGTGGTGAATTTAAAGCACTGTCTCCCCTTAAAATGTCATATAATGGTTGCAATTGACAGGTAGTCAAGCCTAGCACGGGACGCATCCATTGGATATCTCCTATCAATTTCTGGAAGTCATTTAAGGTGTTTAGCTTCTCTGTTCTTAAGGAGAGTTTTTGTACTGTAAGCACCTTAGGATATACTTCATATCCTAAATATTGAAAAGGAGCATGTCTTTGAATCTTTTCTGGAGCTATGTGCAATTTATAATTCCTTAGTGTTTCTATGGTTTTTTGTAGACATGCTTCTAACATTTGTTCCTCAGGTGCACATCCCAATATATCATCCATGTAATGTAATAACATTACTTTTGGAAATGCTTTTCTTACTGGAGTAAGAGCAGCAGCAACATACATTTGACACATAGTAGGGCTGTTTTTCATTCCCTGTGGCAAAACTGTCCATTCATATCTTTTATAAGGCTCAGCTAAGTTAACGCTGGGCACTGAAAAAGCAAATCTTTTCATATCCTCCTTATCTAGAGGGATAGAATAGAAACAATCCTTAATGTCTATAACCCACAGAGGCCATTCTCTAGGCAACTGAGTAGGAGATGGAAGTCCAGGTTGAAGAGTTCCCATAGTTTCCATCTGTTCATTTACCTTTCTTAAATCAGTCAACATCCTCCATTTTCCAGATTTCTTTTTCACCACAAATACTGGGGAATTCCAAGGACTTAGAGAAGGTTGTAAGTGTCCTTGATCAAGTTGTTCCTGTACTATATCTAGTAAGGCCTGAATTTTATTGTTATCTAAGGGCCACTGTTCTATCCACACTGGTGTATCAGTTTTCCACTGGATAGGAACAGGTGAAAGTGTTGGCAGGCCTTCAACAGCAGCCCTGCCTAAAAAACCGAAGTACTCATTTTTAACCCTAATTGTTGTAAAATGTCTCTTCCCCACAGATTGATGGGGATTTTTTCAACTATAAAAGGAGTAAAAATTCCTGTTTCACCTTCAAATACCCATCTTAAAGGGGTAGCACTAACTTCAGCTGCTATTGATCCTCCTACCCCAGACATGTAGGTGTCTGCCTTAGTCTTTGGCCAGTGACTGGGCCAGTTGGCACCTCTAATGACTGTGCGATCTGCACCTGTGTCCACCAGTCCTTCTAATGCTATGCCATTTATATAGATGGTGAGCATAGGTCGGTCAGCTGTCACAGCTGCTGTCCAGTATATTCCTGGGTTTTTCTGCTTGGAGTCCGAACATGGGTGACTGTCACCAGGTTGCTTATTAGGAGTCTGTATCAATAAACCCGATGCTACTACTTCCCCTGGTTGATAAGTCACACATTGTCTCCCTGTGTTAGTGACTGGGATATTATCTACACATTCCCCAGTTTCCCACATCAGTGTATGAATGAACACTGTCTTGTAAGTACTCTCAGGAGGTGAAATGGTCAAGCCTACTGTGCCTGGAGGCAAGGGATCCATAGGTTGGAGAGGAACAGATTTCACCTCTCCAGGGGGTATCTCAATTGTCCCAGCTGCATACAACTCTATCCTCCCTAATTGTAGTCCCTTTCTCCCATCATGTTGCTTCCTGGCTGACTGATTGTGTAATCCCTTTCTCCCCTCAGATGGCTTCCTGGCTGATTGATCATGTCTGGGTATTGGACTTGGAGGCACTCTCTGGGTGTGGCATCGGCTGCCATCATGCCCCAAGTGTTTTTTGCTTGGGGCCCTGGAGCTGGGCCCCTCATCCCGTTTCCCTGAATCAGTCTACACTCTGAGGCCCAATGGAGTCCTCTGTTGCATTTTGGACATGGGGTTTTGGGTCTTGTTCTCCCAGCCTGTCTTCTCACTCTGTCTCTGTGCCAACATTGAGCTTTCAAATGGCCTACTTTACCGCATTGAAAGCATTGACGAGTCTCTCGGGAAACCCCTTGCCAAAAGGGATCCTGTCTCCCCATGTTGGGATCTTGGGAAGTCTGCACCATAGCCTGGCTATAAAAGGTATTTGTGCCCATTGCGGCACAGCGTCTTATGATCTCCTCTAAAGGAGCATCCTTACGTAGTCCTAGTATAATCCTTCTACAAACCTCATTGGCATTGTCTCTAGCAAGTTGTCTCACCAAAGTGTCTGTTACTTCATTTTCACCATTTGCCTGTATGACAGCTGTCTGCAAACGTGCCACAAAATCAGCAAAAGGTTCATTTGGTCCCTGTACAATTTTTGTGTAGGTCTCACCCTTGTAGTTTTTACTGGGGAGAGAAGCCCATGCTTTGATAGCAGCAGCAGAAATTTGCTCAAATGCTGTAATGGAGTAATTAATCTGTACCAAAGCGTCTGCATAAGAACCTATACCCATTAGTAGGTCATAGGTGATGGAAGTATTAGCTGCATTTTGACTATTTTGTTGGGCTTGAATTCTACAGAGCTCAGTAAATTCAGAAAGCCACAACAAATTTTGTCCAGGTTCTAAGCACACTTTTGCAATGACTTTCCAGTCACTAGGGGTTAAGGTTTCATAAGCCAAATTGTGTATTAACATTTTAACATAATCTGATGTAGCCCCAAAGACAGTGCAAGATTTTTTCAGGTTTTTAAGGACATCCATATTAAAAGGAGCATATCTTCTACTCTCTTGACCTGCAGAATTACGCTGTTGAATCACGGGAAAAATTTGAAGTTTGAAATCATTATCTACTTCTTTTCCATTTTCAATTGCTTCAATAAGCCCTCTTTCTAATCTAGTTACAGGAGTGGGCAGTTGTTGGGAGGGGGGGCTCTGTGTGGGAGGAGGGGGGGGCGCTGATGAGGTCACCGCCCCTCCTACTACTCCTCCTCCCTCCGTCCCTGAAGGTGGAGTGGATGTGGGTTGATCAATAATCTGCTCTCTAGGTGGGGTTGAAATTTCTTCGGGACAATCAGAGTCTACACCCTCAGATTCCTCATTCAAATCCCCTTGCCCTCTGGCAATGTCCTGAGTTTGCCTATCTTCTATCTTTTGTTCCTCACGCTTCCTTCTCTGAGCCTTTTTAGAACTCTTCCTTCTTCTAAACTCTTCTTGATAGCTTAAGTCTAATAGAATCAAGTTGTATAGGTAAAATACCTCTGGGAAAATTTGACAATTTCCATTTTTTGAGTAAAATTCTTTCATTTCAAGTCCCACTAGCTTCCATTTATCTATACGTAGTTTTTCTTCATTTAAGAACCAAGGGGACGTGCGAATCAATGAGTGTATGAGATTATTCATTTGTGGGATGGGAACAAGTAAACTTTTCTCATCAATTATCTTAATTATATCCTCTATAGCATTGCTAGATGAGGCAGGGGCTGGGGTTGGAGCAGGGTCAGCTGAGGCCCAGGATTTACCTAACATCTGCCCCATCTCAGTTACTAGAGATTGCTGATTTAGTCCTTAACAAGGTAAGTTCCTTATTTCTATTAGAATACTCACCTAATCTCCTGGTCACAGGAGGACTTCGGTGGAAGTAGGGTGCCAGCCACACATTGGACGCCAAATGCTGGAACTCTATCTTTCCAGAAATCAGCAAGAGTCAGGATCACTAAACGTCTTTATTCTAGATCTTTACCTTCGCCTCCAACGCCCGGTCACGAGTGCAAGTGAGCGTGAGTTCCACCACCCAAGTTTCTCTTGCTCCTCCCACACACGTCACTTCCCCCTCTTTGTCCCACCAATCAAGTCAGCACAGAACAGCTGGGGAGGGTCAACCTTAAACAAGTTAATAGGGAACCGTCCAATTGGCAATTAGTCTCACGTGCTTCACCATCCAAGTGCATTGCTCAGTTCTAGCCCTTTACATCCTGGTTCTGCTCATTTCACTCAGCATCAATTCATGTAAGTCTCTCCAAGCCTCTCTGTATTCATCCTGCTGGTCATTTCTTACAGAACAATAATATTCCATAGCATTCATGTACCATAATTTGTCCAACCATTCTCCAATTGATGGGCATCCATTCATTTTCCAGTTTCTAGCCACTACAAAAGGGCTGCTACAAACATTTTGGCACATACAGGTCCCTTTCCCTTGTTTAGTATTTCCTTGGGATATAAGCCAGTAGAAACAGTGCTGGATCAAATAGTATGCACAGTTTGATAACTTTTTGGGCATAATTCCAGATTGCTCTCCAGAATGGCTGGATTCTTTCACAAATCCACCAACAATGTATCAGTGTCCCAGTTTTCCCACATCCCCTCCAACATTCATCATTATTTATTCCTGTCATCTTAGCCAATCTGACAGGTGTGTAGTGGTATCTCAGAGTTGTCTTAATTTGCATTTCTCTGATCAATAGTGATTTGGAACACTTTCATATAAGTGGAAATAGTTTCAATTTCATCATCTGAAAATTGTTTATTCATATCCTTTGACCATTTATCAATTGGAGAATGGCTTGATTTCTTATAAATTAGAGTCAGTTCTCTATTCTCTATATATTTTGGAAATGAGGCCTTTATCAGAGCCTTCGTAAAAATATTTTCCCAGTTTGTTACTTCCCTTCTAATCTTGTTTGCATTAGTTTTAGTTTCAACACTTTTAAAGGAAAAACTGACAGCTTGACTAACTAGGATCTTAAGATATTTCTTCTCTACAGATGGTATCAAGTTAATTGAATTAAGCAAATACTGATTAAATGCCTACTGTGCACAAAACACTTAGGTCCTGGGCAAACAAAAATATAAATAAAATAGTACTCTCTCTCACTCACTCCTGTTCCCAGAAGATGATATTTTACCCATTTGCTTTTATCCTGGGGATTGTATTTCCCTCATTTTTGAGGCTAAAGGAATAAGGCACTTTGATGATAGAGCTGGCACTGGAACAGAGACTTGAGTTTTAACTCCCATCTTAAGTTTTCCATACATGTTTTTGCCATCTCTCCTTCAAGATCACTATACAGTTATTGCCCATAGACATTCATGACCTACCTTCCCTCCCCCAAACTGAACTCTTGGTTCCTAAACAATCAAGTCCTATCTTCTTGAGGAACTGTCCAAACCAAATAGCAAAGGCTCTTGCATCCTATTCATGAGGGATTGGATTTTTGAACAAGAGCTATAAGAAAGCTCAAAGATTGCAGCTGTTAAAGGTTTTCTGGGCCATGGGAAAATACAGATGAGTTATTTTGAAAATGACAGTTATTCTAGCTTAGTTGATCTCTCAACCACTCCTCTTGACCATGGAGCCAGGCACCTATTTGTATTCAGCAGAGTGCCCACAAGCTGAGACCACAACAAGAAGCAAGCTACAGATACCTTTTGATTTTTTTCAAGACACTGCCCAAGTTATTGTTATAACCCACTCTGCAGACAGCCTGCAGCTCTTGAGCTCAGCAACCTCAAAGTTCCCCAGGTAAGCATATCAGAGTGGCCTGAAGAGCTTGACTTCCTCTGTGAGAAAGCAAGAAGGGTTTAGCAACATAGTATTTTTTTCCAGGTTGTAGAGCAGCTACAAAACAGTTTGATTACTAAAGCTGAAGACTAGCCCGAGAAGGGTTATATATTTTCTCGTAGGTACAGGATGATGGCATGGTACAGGGGGAATGTGGCATAGTGGCAAGAGCATTAAATTTGTATGCAAAGTGTCCTGGATTTGAGTCCCCCTTGTTTTACTTCCTAACTATGTAACTGTGGGCAAGCCTTTCTAAGCCTCAGCTTCTTCCCTATAAAATTGGGACTATGATACTTATTCCTTAGGACTACTATGAAGTCCAATTGATATAATGTATAGAAAATCCTTTGGAATCCTCAAATTATTATATAAATATCTATTACCACTATTGTCACCATCCTCATTACCACTGTCTTCTTTCAAGCTAGACTTTTACACTTTTAATTGCAAAGAATTTTTGTTGTTGCTATTGTGCAGTTGTGCAGTTGTTTCTGACTCTGTGACTTCTTATGGAGTTTTCTTGGCAAAGATATTGGTTTGTCATTTGTTTCTCCAGCTCATTTTACAGATGAGAAAACTGAGGCAAAGTTAAGTGACTGCTTAGTCCTTTAGTCATATAGCTAGTAGATGCTGAGACGTTGAGGCCAGAGTTGAACTCATAAAGATGATTCCTCCTGATTCCAAGCCCAGCTTTCTACACAGTAAGTTATGTAGCTACTCCAATTGCTAGGAAAGTTTTCTTAATTTGAACTTAAATTTGCCTTGTCAGGTTAATCTATTCTCTTCAGTTTAGCCCAAATAGGATAAATCTAATTCTTCTTTCATATGACAGTGCTGCAAATATTTCAATTTAATTTAGCATAGTTGATTTCAATACTCCCACAATCATACCTAAAACCCATTTCTAGCAATGCACAATTCTTTTCAAGGGCAAACTATCTGAATTTATTCCTCAGTGATTAAGATAACTTTCACCCCATCATACCCCACTTTCCTGAATTCTTAATCTTCAATTGCCATTATTCAAATCCTATTCTTTATCCCCCTCTGGCAACTCTGTTAATTACATGCCCAACAACCTAATTCCTCTTCCCTAATTCCCTATCCAACCCTTCCACTGTGTTCTCTGGAATGCCTGCTCTGTAGGTAACAAATTGGATTTTCATTTTAACACTTTTCTATTCTCTGTCTCGGTCTCTCTCTTTTTTTTGCATTTACTTATTCATGGTAAACTCTCCCTTCCTCCACCCCACCCCAAGACACAGACAGCTTCCTTGGCTACTCTTTCTAGCATTGATTGTATTTTCACTCAACCTGTCTCATATGCCATGGAAGAGAGGGACAGTTGGAATATTCCTAGCATCCTATTGCCACTTCTAGGCTCTTTTTCTACTACCATCACTCAGTAATAAGAAGTTATTCTTATCCTTTGAGATTCATTCAATCCTATTTATTAATCAAGTAAGATTCTGATTTTTCTACAGATCTCCAGGAAACTCTCCTTTCTTCCTCAATAAGTTCAATACCTAGCTTGTGAGTCCTTCTCTTCCTGCCTCCTGCCTTCATACTAGAGAATTTCAAGATATATAAAGACAAATACCCTGGCTTTCCAATTTCTCAACTTCCTAATTTTGTATGATCTTCCTTCCCTTTATCAGTTATATACAGAGGTCATTCCCTTTACCTATAAGGGTTCTACATCCATGTTCATGAGCTGAAATTCTTTTATTTTATCATAATCTGTTGTTGTTCTACATCTTCCTCTGCTTTATACCTCTAAACCCTGTTCATTACCATAGAAAGCTTTTAAATAATTTTTTATTTTTAAAAATTTTCTTATTTATCCATGTAAAAACAATTTTTAACATTTGTTTTTAAAACTTTGAATAGCTAAGTAAATCACAACTAATCATCTTATAATATTACTGTAATTTTGTACATAGTACATTTCACTTTACTTTATCCTATGTAAATCTTTCCAGGTTTTTCTGAGAGCATCCTGTTCATCATTTTTTTATAGTACAATTATATTCTATTATGTCCCACATGCTGTTTACCCATTCCCCCAATTGATGACCATCCCCTCAATTTCCAATTCTTTGTTCCCAGAAAAGAACACAGCAATCTTTTTTTTTTTTTTTTTTTTTTTTTTTTTAGGCTGGGGTTAAGTGACTTGCCCAGGGTCACACAGCTATGAAGTGTTAAGTGTCTGAGACCAGATTTGAACTAGGGTCCTCCTGAATTCAAGGCTGGTGCTCTATCCACTGCGCCACCTAGCTGCCCCTGAACACAGCAATCTTTAATCTCCCCACCCCTTCTTTCTTTCTCAAACTATTACTCCTGCACTAACTCTTCTCTCCTTCCCCATCTTGACCCCTTAGGCAACCAATTCAACTCCATTATGTCCTTTTTTTCTATCCTCTAAAAATCATACCTAAAAATAAATATCTCTAAATACACTCTAAAGTCATACTTAGTCTTGGATTAAATCTAACACCTTTGCTCTTACTCATGTGTTTCTGAAGGAAACAGAAAAGTAATGTATCTGTGCTAATTAGGTCCACTATGAGTTTCTATCACATAATCTCAACTGGCAGCTAGGCAATGTCTTGTTTTTATTTGGCTCTAATAGATTCATTATTCCATTTGGTACAATAGCTTTTCCAAACCTTTTCATCTCACCTCATACTTTGATAGTTTCCCCTTCCCCTTTCTTTCATCTGAGAACATTGATTCATATTTCATTGAAAAAAATTGAGGTCATTTGTCAAGAGTTCCCTCTTCTTTTAAATCTCACACTACTTAGATATGCTCTGATATTGTTTCCTTCTTTACTCTTGTTTTGCAAGAAATTACCTTGCTCTCTCTAGTGATCCTATTCTATCTCATCTTTGGGATTGCTGCTTTTATCATCTTTACTTTTTCGTTAATTTTCAGTCAATCACTCTCTACTGGTTGCTTCTCTACTGCCTCTGAACATCTCTACAATCTCCCCCAATCTTCAAAAAACTTTACTTGATTCATCCATTCCCACTATCAATCTTTTTATCTCTTTTCCCCTCTATGGCTAAACTTCTTGAGAAGGCTAATTACAATAGGAGCTAATACCAATAGGAGCTTCCACTTCTTTTCTTCTCACTCTTTTTTGAACTTTTTATATTTTGTTTTCCAACCTCAACATTTAAGTGAAACTGCTCTCCTCAAAGTTAGCTCTGGTCCCTTAATTGCCAAATCTAATCTCATTTTTCTTTTCTGAAAAAATATATTATTTATTTTTCACATCTTGAGTTCCAAATTCTCTCCCGTCAGCTCCTCTCCTAGCCATTGAGAAGACAAGCAATATGATATCAATTATACAAGTGAAATCATATGATACACATTTTCATATTAGTTATGTTGCAAAAAAACAGCAAGAAAAAAAAGTGAAAAAAATTATACTTTCATCTATACTCAGAGATCATCAGTTCTTTCTCTGAAGATAGATAGCACTTTTCATTATTTAGCCCTCTGGAATTTTCTTGGATCATTGAACTGAATCACAGTTGCTAAGTTTTTCACAGTTGATCATCTTTATAATATTGCTGCTATTATATAGAATGTTTTCCTGGTTCTGCTCATTTCATTTTGCATCAGTCCACATAAATCTTTCCAGGTTTTTCTGAAGCCATTTTATTTGTCATTTCTTATACAATGGTATTCCATCAGGTATCACAACTTGGTTATTACTTCCCCAATTGATAGGCATTCCTTCAATTTCCAATTCTTTGACATCACAAAAAGAGCAACTATAGATATTTTTGTACATATCTTTTTGATATACAGATATAGTAGTAGTATTATTGGGTCAAAGAGTATGTATAGTTTGAACTTATAGTATGCCCTTTGGGTATAGTTACAAATTATTCTCCAGAATGGTTAAACTAGTTTAAAACTATATCAACAGTGCCTTAGTGTTCCCATTTTTCCACATCTGTACCAGCATTTATCCTTTTCTTTTTTTTATCAGGTTAGCCAATCTGAAAGATATGAAGTGGTACCCCAAAACTGTTTTAATTTGCATTTTTCTAAATAATAGTTGTTTAAAATACTTCATATGACAATAGCTATCTGACTTCTTCAGAAAACTGTCGTTTCTATCCTTTGATCATTTTTCAATTGGGAAAAAGCTCTTTATTTATTTATTTTACAAATTTGATTCAATATGTATTCGGGAAATGCATCTTCATCTAAATTTCTCTGCAGCCTTTGATACTGTTGATTACCTTCTTCTCCTCATTACTTTCTTTTCTCCAGGTTTCTGTAACACTGTTCGCTCTCATTTCTTACCTACCAACTATTTCTTTGTCTCTTTTGCCAGATCTTCCATCCACAGTATATACCAGCTAGTATAGGGAGGGTGTCCCTCAAGCCTTGTCCTACATTCTTTTCACTTCTCCCTCTATTCTATTTCTTTTGGTGATCTCAGCAGCAGCTAGCTGTCATAGAAGATAGACTTCTGGCCCTGGAGTCAGGAAGAACTGAATTCAAATCTGGTCTCAGACACTTAGTAGCTTGGGCAAGTCACCTAATCTCAGTTTCCTCATTTGTAAAATGGAATAATAGTACCTACTTCCCAGGGTTGTTGCAAGGATCAAATGAGGTATTATTTATGTAATGCTTAGCACAAAGTCTAAGCACAGAATAAGTGCTATATAAATACTAGCTATTGTTGTTATTATCAGTTGTCAATTGATATTATTGACATTATCACTTTTATTATCATCTATGATCATCTATATATAGATGACTCTCAGATCTAATTATTCATCCCTAATCTCTCTTTGGACCCCCAGTCTCTCATCTCAACTAACTTTTAGACATCTTGAACTAGATGTGTCTTAGATATCTTAAACTCAAAATGTCTAAAACTAAACTCTTTATATTTTCCCCCAAATCCTCTTCTCTTCCTAACTTCTCTATTATTGTTAAGGGTACTACTATTGTCCATCCAGTCATGTTAGAAGCTAGATATCATTCTCAACTCCTCACTCTTCCTCACAATCTACCTCTTCCAATCCGGTTAGTGATCTAGCACTAAGATTAAGGACTAGGAAAGGTTTTGTGTAGAAACTGGAACTTGAGCTGAGATTTGAAGCAATCCAGAGAAGTTAGAAAATAGATACGAGGAGGAAAAGCATTATAGACATGAGGAACAACCACAGAGAACACTTAGTTGGGAAATGAAATATATTGTTCTAGAATAGAATATCAAGGACATAAATGTTAATGGATAGATGAAAATATAGAGGGGTGTAAGATAAGAAAACTGAAAATGTACGAAGGAGCCATGGTATGAGAGGCTTTGAAAGTAAAACAGAAGAGAAAAAAAAGAGAGGGAAGGGAAGGACAGGTACACAGTGCAGTGGATAGAACACCAGCACTAGAGTCAGGAGGACCTGAGTTTAAATCTGGTCTAAGATACTAGCTATATGACCCTGGGCAAGACACTTAACCCTGAATTCCTTAAAAAAGAAAAAGTCAAGCAGAGGATTTTATATTCTATCTTAAAGATAATGGGGAGGAGCAGCTAAGTGGTACAGTGGATAGAGCACCAGCCCTGAACTCAGGAGGACCTGGGTTCAAATCTGGCCTCAGACATTTACACTTCCTATCTGTGTGAGCCTGGGCAAGTCACTTAACCAATCTTGTTTGATTATGCATATTTGTTACAAAAGAGAAAATAGATGTCTGTTCTTTGGTTTGTTTGTTTAAATAAAGAGGCATATTACTGATGTGAAATGATACATGAACTTTTAGATAAGTGTACCTGATCTAAAGCTATATTATATAGCAGCAGTCACCAAAACCATTTGGTATTGGCTAAGAAATAGACCGGTAGATCAGTGGAACAGATTAGATACAAAGGACAAAAAAGGATACATATATAGCAACCTAATCTTTGACAAACCCAAAGATACCAACATTAGGGATAAAAATTCATTATTCGGAAAAAACTGTTGGGAAAACTGGAAATTAGTATGGCAGAAATTAGATATGGATCCACACTTAACACCATATACCAAGATAAGATCAAAATGGGTCCATGATTTAGGCATAAAGAGGGAGATAATAAATAGATTAGAGGAACAGAGGATAATCTACCTCTCAGACTTGTGGAGGAGGAAGGAATTTATGACCAGAGGAGAACTAGAGATCATTATTGATCACAAAATAGAAGATTTTGATTACATCAAACTAAAAAGTTTCTGTACAAATAATACTAATGCAAACAAGATTAGAAGGGAAGTAACAAATTGGGAAAATATTTTTAAAAACAAAGGTTCTGACAAAGGTCTCATTTCCAAAATATATAGAAAACTGACCCTAATTTATAAGAAACCGAACCATTCTCCAATTGATAAATGGTCAAAGGATATGAACAGACAATTCTCAGAGGAAGAAATTGAAACTATATCCACTCACATGAAAGAGTGTTCCAAATCACTACTGATCAGAGAAATGCAAATTAAGACCACTCTGAGATACCACTACACACCTGTCAGATTGGCTAAGATGACAGGAACAAATAATGATAAATGTTGGAGGGGCTGTGGGAAAACTGGGACACTAATACATTGTTGGTGGAGTTGCGAAAGAATCCAGCCATTCTGGAGAGCAATCTGGAATTATGCCCAAAAAGTTATCAAACTGTGCATACCCTTTGACCCAGCAGCGCTACTACTGGGATTATATCCCAAAGAAATACTAAAGAGCGGAAAGAGACATATATGTGCCAAAATGTTTGTGGCAGCTCTTTTTGTTGTAGCTAGAAACTGGAAGATGAATGGATGTCCATCAGTTGGAGAATGGTTGGGTAAATTGTGGTATATGAAGGTTATGGAATATTATTGCTCTGTAAGAAATGACCAGCAGGAGGAATACAGAGAGGCTTGGAGAGACTTAAATCAACTGATGCTGAGTGAAATGAGCAGAACCAGAAGATCACTGTACACTTCAACAACAATACTGTATGAGGATGTATTCTGATGGTGGTGGAAATCTTCAACATAAAGAAGATCCAACTCACTTCCAGTTGATCAATGATGGACAGAGGTAGCTACACCCAGAGAAGAAACACTGGGAAGTGAATGTAAATTGTTAGCACTAATATCTGTCTGCCCAGGTTGCATGTACCTTCGGATTCTAATGTTTATTGTGCAACAAGAAAATGATATTCACACACATGTATTGTACCTAGACTATATTGTAATACATGTAAAATGTATGGGATTGCCTGTCATCGGGGGGAGGGAGTGGAGGGAGAGGGGGATAATTTGGAAAAATGAATACAAGGGATAATATTATAAAAATATATATATAATAAAAAATTAAAAAAAAAAAAAAAGAAATTTCTGGATTCTATTGTTCTAATTATTTCAGTTGAATCCAAGTTTTCTTGGCAAAGATACTAGAATGGTTTGACATTTCATTCTCCAGCTCATTTTATAAATGAAAAAACCAACGCAAACAGGGCTAAATGACTTGCCCAGGATCACACAGCTAGTAAGTGTCTGAGGTTGAGTTTGAATTTAGGTCTTTTTGGCTACAGGCCCAATGCTCTCTCTGTGGTGCCACTTGAAGTCTTTTATTGTGAGCCAAGCCTAAATTTGGCATGTTCAGCATGTTCAATACTTTGTTTTTGTTTGTTTGTTTAGATTTGTTTTGATTTGAGTGAAAAGTGTTTTGTAATTATGTTCATATAGTTCCTTTGTTATCCTTGCAGTAGACTTGCAAGTATTTTATACTGTCTACAATTATTTTCTTTTTTAAAAAATTGTAAATAGTATTTTAAAATTAAATATAAAGATAGTTGTTAACATTAATTTTTAAAATAAGATTTTGAGTTCCAATTTTTTCTCCCTCTGTCTCTCCCTTCCCTTTCCCCAAGACAGGAAGCAATTTAACATAGGTTATACATGGGCAATCATGTTAAAACATATTTCCACATTAGTAATGTTATGAAAGAAGAAACAGAAGAAAAGGGGAAAAGCCATAAAAAAAAAAAAAAAAAAAACCAAAGAAGAAAAAAGTATGTATGCTTCAATCTGTATTCAGTCTTCCGTTCTTTCTCTGGATATGGATGGCATTTTCCATTATGAGTCTTTTGGAATTAAGGTTCAAGACTTTTTAACAAGCAACAGGTTCTTGTAAACCAGAAAATTCAATTTGAAAACTTCTCTAATAAGCAAGTAGTAAAAATACATATTCCTGGAATTAAAAAAAATATTAATACAATTTTCCTTTCAAAGTCACCACCTCAAGAATGCAAAGAAAAGACTAGTAGGTAATAGGAACCCAGAAAGATTCCTGACATTCTCCCCATTTCCAGATTAATCCTTTTGTAATTCAAGGCAGTTGTAGTGAACAGCTGGGGAGAGGATTGACTTAATTCTCAAACCATCAAAGACTTTGAAGCCTGGCTAGACTCCTGTAAACTACCAGTCTAAGCTACCCACTGAACAAAAGATGCTGGGTGGAGTGTTGTGATCAACACAACACAAATGGGCTAGTGGTGGTTGAAAATAAGAAGGAATTGCTGATAATTCAACAGAGCTGTTTATTAAGATAAATCATACTGCTTCTATTAGAAGCATATGTTATTATGAAAAGCAATGTTCTGTGGCTGACTCTGGTTTCTGTTTTCTATGATCTAACTCTCTGAAGCATGTTAGTTTCTAGGGACTCAATCTTATGTAAAGTTCACAATGCCCCAGTAATTGTGCCAGGAATTAAGTACACCCTTCATTAATCTTAGGAGGAGGGAAACATTCCAGTTACTGAAGTTTCTAGCTTCCTGGGTGTTCTCTATAGTGAAGAGCTGGCCAAGGCACAACATTAGTAAAGACCTTAAGAGTCTGGCCAAGCTTCTACCACTCTTTTGGCGTAACTCTAAGTAGCTTACTACAGGAAGGAGTCACATCTCTAAGTGGATCATCTGGAGGGATCAGATTCAGCAGCAGCCTGCTGATAAAGCTTTAACAATTGACTCTCTGGGGGTGGGAGAGAGGGGGAATACCCAGAATGAACTCTACTGAGAAAATGAATTCTCTATAGAGAATGAATCAAGAAAACAACAACTAACATTTGCTAATTTCTGAGATATAAATGCTTACACTGAAAATTTTACAATCACCTCTTCCAAATTGATTCAGAATTGATGCCCCACACATGCAGATCCATGATTCTTAGAAAAATCAAAGCTACTTTTCTGACTTTCAGCTATCTAGCGCTGTTAACTTTTGTACAGTATTTGATGTGTTAAGTAGAGAGATGTCATTTCCTTACCTTAAGATGCTGTTGCCTAGAAGAAATGCTTAGCTGTGTGTGTATTACTTAAAGCTTGGGAAGAAGGAGAGAATAAGAAGTTAGCATTTATATATAGCTTTAAGTTTTGCAAATCATTTTCTAAATATCATCTCATTTTAAAGAGATGATTAGAAGAAGGGAGATGATTAAAAGGTACGAAAGGAAGAGAAGATTCTTTATTCTAAGGGGTTATAAGGTTTGGTCAGTGGGAGTTGATTTGAGGATTTGAAGCTATTAGGACAAATCAGGGAGAAGATGATAAGGCCATAAAAACCTAATGTGAATTCAGGATTGAGTTACTCCTAGAAATCAATTATGATGCAGCCAGAGAGGAAGGCTATAAGGGAACAACTCATAGGTAAGGTCACTTTCATTTAAAGAAAATTACAATTGCTATTCTTGGACTTGGTTGGAAATGAAAACCCCACATAGAGGAGGGAATTTCACTCTCACTATACACTGGCATAGGTCTACCATATTTGATAAAAACCTCTTGCCTTCTACAATTCTAAGAGTCAGAGGTGAAGAGGGGGAGAATTCCACACAAGCCTAGTCAAGGCTCAAATTGTGGGTGAAGAAGGAGTAATCAAACAAGAAGAGAAATTAGAGAAATCAGTATTACCAAATCACTAAAGAGAAAAGATAATCTCTAGGAGAATAGAGTGAGGTTAACCACAGAATTCTTTCATGTCCAAACTGGATTCCACTGTGACTGCCTTTGGAGCTTCAACCAGTTTTGTTATTTAATTGGAATCATTCAGATTTTAGTTTTTATTGTTTTTCTTGAGGCAATCACAATATTCAATTGTTTCTATAAAAATAAAACAAAACAAAACACTGTATTTCACCCACTTAACCTGTCCTATTGTAAGAGTCTTTTTTTAAAATTATTTTTATTTTTTTTTATTCATTTTTCCAAATTATCCCCTCCCTCCCTCCACTCCCTCCGCCCTATGGCAGGTAATCCCATACATTTTACATGTGTTACAATATAACCTAGATACAATATATGTGTGTAAATACCATTTTCTTGTTGCACATTAATTATTAGCTTCCGAAGGTATAAGTAACCTGGGTAGATAGACAGTAGTGCTAACAATTTACATTTGCTTCCCAGTGTTCCTTCTCTGGATATAGTTATTTCTGTCCATCATTGATCAACTGGAAGTGAGTTGGATCTTCTTTATGTTGAAGATTTCCACTTCCATCAGAATACATCCTCATACAGTATTGTTGTTGAAGTGTATAGTGATCTTCTGGTTCTGCTCATTTCACTCAGCAACAGTTGATTTAAGTCTCTCCAAGCCTCTCTGTATTCCTCTTGCTGGTCATTTCTTACAGAGCAATAATATTCCATAACCTTCATATACCACAATTTACCCAACCACTCTCCAATTGATGGACATCCATTCAACTTCCAGTTTCTAGCTACAACAAAAAGAGTTGCCACAAACATTTTGGCACATACAGGTCCCTTTCCACTCTTTAGTATTTCTTTGGGATATAATCCCAATAACAGCAATGCTGGGTCAAAGGGTATGTACAGTTTGATAACTTTTTGGGCATAGTTCCAAATTGCTCTCCAGAATGGCTAGATTCTTTCACAACTCCACCAACAATGTATCAGTGTCCCAGTTTTCCCACATCCCCTCCAACATTCATCATTATTTGTTCCTGTCATCTTAGCCAATCTGACAGGTGTATAGTGGTATCTCAGAGTTGTCTTAATTTGCATTTCTCTGATCAGTAGTGATTTGGAACACTCTTTCATATGAGTGGAAATAGTTTCAATTTCATCATCTGAGAATTGTCTGTTCATATCCCTTGACCATTTATCAATTAGAGAATGGTTTGGTTTCCTATAAATCAGGGTCAGTTCTCTATATATTTTG
The DNA here is from genome assembly GCF_048593235.1 of Sminthopsis crassicaudata. Taxonomy (NCBI): domain Eukaryota; kingdom Metazoa; phylum Chordata; class Mammalia; order Dasyuromorphia; family Dasyuridae; genus Sminthopsis; species Sminthopsis crassicaudata. The sequence goes on from NC_133620.1 coordinate 322,019,204, forward strand.
GAAATGAGACCTTTGTCAGAACCTTTACTTTTAAAAATATTTTCCCAATTTGTTACTTCCCTTCTAATTTTGTTTGCATTAGTATTGTTTGTACAGAAACTTTTTAGTTTGATGTAATCAAAATCTTCTATTTTGTGATCAATAATGATCTCTAATTCTCCTCTGGTCATAAATTCCTTCCTCCTCCACAGGTCTGAGAGGTAGACTATCCTCTGTTCCTCTAATCTATTTATTATCTCCCTCTTTATGCCTAAATCATGGACCCATTTTGATCTTATCTTGGTATATGGTGTTAAGTGTGGATCCATATCTAATTTCTGCCATACTAATTTCCAGTTTTCCCAACACTTTCTTCCGAATAATGAATTTTTGTCCCTAATGTTGGTATCTTTGGGTTTGTCAAATATTAGATTGCTATAGATGTACCCTTTTTTGTCCTTTGTATCTAATCTGTTCCACTGATCTACCGTTCTATTTCTTAGCCAGTACCAAATGGTTTTGGTGACTGCTGCTATATAATATAGCTTTAGATCAGGTACACTTAGACCACCTTCCTCTGACTTTTTTTTCATTAGTTCCCTTGCAATTCTCGACCTTTTATTCTTCCATATGAATTTTGTTGTTATTTTTTCTAGGTCATTAACTATTATAATAGTCTTAATGGAGCAGTGCTTATCAGCTAGCTACTAAACTAATGACAAGGCTTGATCTATCGGGTGTGTGTGTGTGTGTGTGTGTGTGTGTGTGTGTGTGTGTGTGTGTGTGTGAAAGTTGCTTGACAAATGCCTGGGTGGAATTCCCCCACTAACATAATTCATCTATTGTTGATTATTTAAATTAAAATCTCTGATCATAGAATACATATGAAACACCTTGACTTTCCACTTAAAGATTTACCTACCTAATACAAAACCTCAGCTTCTTCACTTGTGAAATGAGGTTGGATTAGAAATAATATATCAGAGATTTAAACATAACTAAATTTAAGTCTTTTTTTTTTTTTTTTCAAGGCTGGGGTTAAGTGACTTGCCCAGGGTCACACAGCTAGGAAGTGTTAAGTGTCTGAGACCAGATTTGAACTTGGGTCCTCCTGAATTCAGGGCTGGTGCTCTCTCCACTGCGCCACCTAGCTGCCCCCAACATAACTAAATTTAAACTGAGAAAGAACTAGATGTTTAATTGAATTAACTAAGCTTCTAAAGTGAAACTACTGAGTTGTTTATTGAGATTAATTACCTATGAATCAAAACTAACACATACTACAAGATACCAGGAAATATTGACAATCTTTAGAATATTCCAGATACAATTAGGCCACTTCTCATAATTGGCTGTGTGGAACAACTGTGATTTGCCATGTGTCCTATAGTCCTTGAGATTATGTATTATTATATTTTCATGATTTGTGACCTGTCTTTCCTTTTTTTGTCAAATAAACATTCTATTATTGAATTAAGGTAATTGCTTAGAATTCTTTGGAAATCCCTTGAAAGGACACATAAACACCAGCTTTCCTTTAGTAAGACTAGGCCTTTGGGCTGATGAGGAAGATACTTTATAGACAACTCCTTCAAATAACTACTTGATAAATTAGTAAGTCTGTGTTTCTAATAGCAATGAAACCTAAACAAAATACCAAGTGACCCAATTTATTTGCTTTGACAGACCAGAGGTGTCAAACATGTGGTTTTCAGGTCACTTAGAAGCCATAATACTCCTGAGTGGGATCTGAATCAGATGAAAAATATAATTGGTAAATAATTAAATAAAAAAAACATAAATAATATTACATTTTGAAACTAAGTCATGCGACCCTTATGTCTAATTTATAGCCTCCATATTTATTTGAATTTGATGTCATTGGATTAGATGATATCTGGAAGTTATCTTTTAGTTCTAAATCAATATGCCTATATTTTATTACTATGATGCTAGCAGAGCCCAGATTTATCAGAGATGGAGAATTGCAAAGCTTGAAAAGTTCTAATGGTGGTATTTGAACTGAAAGTGGAGAAGGCCTGGGCCTGGGATGGGATGAAGTCCAGTAGGAAGAGCCTCACCACAGTGAGTGAGCTTGAGTGGAGGACTGAAGAAACAAACAGAGAGAAATTTAATCAATGAACCTGATAGGAAAAAGGCACCAGAAAAAATGAGACATAGAGAAAAAAAATCTATTCTTGCATTTTAGCCAAATCTGTCAGACATGTGACTTATATAATGTGAAAGCATCTTCTTAGAGAGAATGTCTCCCTGGCAGAGTTTCTCCTGCTAAATCAGAAAAGACCTGTCCTCAAACAATTCCTAATATGTTTTATAGTAATTATAAAACAAAAGGTGAAGTTTCATGCAATTGTAAAAATCAAAGTTGATATTTTTAGTTTGAAGGTTTTAAGAATTACTAAACAAATAAACAAAAAGCAATACAGTAAAAGTAGTACAGTAGATAGGGTGCTGGGCTTGGAGTCAAGAAGAATCATCTCCAAGAGTTTAAATCTGGCTCCAGACATTTACTAACTGTGTGACCCTGGACACAGGATCATTTAATTTTTATACCCAAATGGAAGTTTCAGTGCTACATAGACCAACAGATGCAATTCTGTTGATGTTCTCAAGGCCTTCCACATCTTATTTGTTGCCTATAAGCAAGGCCAAAAGACATTTTGTGAGTATCAAAAAATACTTTGCTTGCAATACAAAATGGCTTTCTATAGATAAGTTGCTCTAAATAAACATAGTGTCATGGTCCAAGTAATTAGGGCTTGGGGTTGAAATACAACAAGTTAAAAGTGACTTATATAAGACATTTACAGGCTTAAGATGATTACTGAGAGAGGAACTGGATAGGGTAGAAATCAGTAACCCCAAGATCTGTTCTTTTGGTTAGGAGGAGAAAGATATTGCATATAATAAAAGCTTAGCATTTATATAATACTTTAAGAATTTAGGTCTACCTGACTCTAGGTCTAACATGCTACTTAACTGCATATAACTTTATTTGCTATTTATAATATTGAGTGAAAAATGTCACTCTGAAGTACAGAGGATAATGTGGAAATTAAGTAGCTACTTTTTAAAATGTGGGTTAATATTCAATGAGATTCCTGCTGCTGGAAACAATTCTCCTGAAAATAATGTTCAGCTGTTTCATTCAAGTCTGACTTAAAATCCCATTTGGGGTTTTTTTTGGTCAGAGAAATACTGGACTGGTTTACTATTTCTTTTTCCAGCTCATTTTACAAATGAGGAAACAGGCAAATGGGGGTCACTTGCCAAATATCACACAGCTAATAAGTGATTGAGGGTGAATTCTGTCACCTAGCTGCCCCTTCTGAAAATAATATGTACATCCCATTCAGTTCTGAGGCAGATACCTTACAAATAATTTTAAAGCATATTTTATCCTATAATAAAATATTAATAATAAAATCTAGCATCTGTCTAATACTTTAACATTGCTAACTATTCACAAATATCATGTCATTTGATCCCCACAACAACTTTGGGAGATAGGTTCTATTATTACCACCATGATGTGGTAGGTAGACTGAGGCAGGCAAAGATTAAATGAAATGTCTCACACAATAAGTTTGAGGCTACATTTGAACTCAGGGTTTTTTGCATGCAAGTTCAGTGCCTCTATCTACTGTCACCTCTAGTAGATAGCATAAACCAAAATTCCCTATTTTTAAAAGCACCTATATAAACACTCATAAATGTACTTAGACATATACATAAAAGATTGTGAATGTGCATAAGTTTGCGTTTTATTTTTAAGCCAAAATCAAATAGTATTAGGGAAATTTATCTATCTCTGCCAGAACAGATTTTTTTTCAAGTTTCAACTACAATAGGAAAGGAAAAAAAAGCATATATTCCTATGGAAAATAGTTCTCAAAGTGCTTTAAAAAAAAAAAAATGTTATGTATAAGACTGCCTGCCATCTGGGGGAGGGGGTTAGGGGAGGAAGGGAAAAAATCTGAACAGAAGTAAGTGCAAGGGATAATGTTGTAAAAAATTACCCATGCATATGTACTGTCAAAAAAAAGTTATAATTATAAAATAAAATAAAAATAAAATTTAAAAAAAAGTTAAAATGAACTCCCTCCCACAAAACAAAACAACATAGTCCCCCTTGAGATATTTACTTAATTCTAAAGGTATGAAGATTAAGATAATCCCTTCCATTGTTCTCCAACATAGCTGGATATATTTCTTCTCTTTGTCTTCAGTTATCTGATCATCTTTTATCTTTTATCTCAAGAATTGCTTTCAACATAAATGGTGGTTATGCTAGTTAAATTCTTATGTTGTCCTCTACTACTACATCCTTGGGAACCATTGCCAACCACTGTTGGAGGAGGAGGAGGGAGTATATAAAGCAACGACTACACATAACTGAAAAAGAAATTAATCCTAACCAAAATATTTATGATTCAGCTTCTGAAGATATTCTTTCCCCTTGATTCAAATTCTTTCTGAGCCTCAAGCATCCAGGGACTTTTTCTATGAGTTTCCTCACCTTTCAAATGGAGATAATAACAGTACCCACCCCTCAAAGCTATCTGGAGGATTAAATGAGATAATATTTGTAAGAAGCACTTGGCCCACATTCTGGCATATATATAATTGCATCATTGATGCAATTCTACTAGTACAAGCCAGTTACAAACTTGCCTATTACATTCCTCACTGTAAAAAGTGACAAGATAATAAAGAGATAATTGTTACCTTATAGACAATTGTGCTTCTGTTGAGAATTTGCAGAGAAAATGGCACATTGTTGCGCTAATTGGAAAGGTGAGGTGGGAAAAAATGATTTCACTAGGTATCTAATGCAGCATGACTGTGTCAGGCTGGCTAAGTCACTTCTGGGAAGATCCTTAAGGGTCTTCCTGTCTTGCTGTCTCTGAAGAGAAAGTCACATTCTGCACAGTCAGTTCAAAGCCTTAACTTTCTTTCTTTTTTCTAAATGATTTATTTGTTTACAAATCATATGCATGGGTAATTTTTCTAACATTGACCCTTGCAAAACCTTTTGTTCCAAATTTTTTCTTCCTTCCCTCCCTCCCTCCCTTAGCTGGCAAGTAGTCCAATACATGTTACATATGTATGGACATGTTAAGTCCAATATATGTGTACATATTTATTATTATCTTGCTGTACAAGAAAAATCAGATCAAGAATGAAGGAAAAAAAATGAGAAAGAAAACAAAATGCAAGCAAATAACAACAGAGTCAGAATGCTATGTTGTGTTCCACACTCTGTTCTCACGGTTATCTCTCTGGGTGTATACGGCTCTCTTTATCACTGAATAAGTGGGACTGGTTTGAATCCTCTCATTGTTGAAGAGAGCCATGTCCATCAGAGTTGATCATCATATAGTCTTCTTATTGCCATGCATAATGATCTCCTGGTTCTGCTGATTTCACTCAGCATCAGTTCCTGTAAGTCTTTCCAAGCCTCTCTATTCATCCTACTGGTCATTTCTTACAGAATAATAATATTCCATAATATTCATATACAGCCATTCTCCAATTGCTGGGCATACATTCATTTTCCAGTTTCTAGCTACTACAAAGAGGGCTGCCACAAACATTTTTGCATATATGGGTCCCTTCCCTTCCTTTAACATCTCTTTGGGATATAATCCCAGTAGAAACACACTGGATCAAAGAGTATGCACAGTGTGATAATTTTTGAGCATAGTTCCAAACTGCTCTCCAGAATGGTTGGATCCATTCACACTTCCACCAACAATGTATCAGTGTCCCAGTTTTCTCACATCCTCTCCAACATTTCTCATTATCTTTTCCTGTCATCTTAGCTGATTTTACAGATGTGTAGTGGTATCTCAGTGTTGTCTTAATTTGCACTTCTCTGATCAATAGTAATTTGGAGCACCTTTTCATATGTTACATGTAGTTTTAATTTCTTCATCTGAAAATTATCTGTTCATATCCCTTGACCATTTATCAGTTGGAGAATGGCTTGAACTATTATAAATTTGAGTCAATTCTTTATTTCAGAAGTGAGGCCTTTATCAGATCCTTTGGATATAAAAGTATTTTCCCAGTTTATTGCTTCCTTTCTAATCTTGTCTGCATTAGTTTTGTTTGTACAAAACTTTTTTAACTTAATATAATTAAAATTATCTATTCTGTGATCAATAATCTAGTTCTTCTTTGGTCACAAATTTCCTCCTCCTCCACAAATATGAGAGGTAAACTATCCTATGTTCTTCTAATTTGTTTATAATATCATGCTTTATGTCTAGATCATGAACCCATTTTGACCTTATCTTGGTATAGGATGTTAAGTATGGGTCTATGCCTACTTTCTGCCATACTAGTTTCCAAATTTCCTAGCAGTTTTTGTCAAATAATGAATTCTTATCTAAAAAACTGGGGCCTTTGGGTTTGTTGAATACTAGATTGCTATAGTCATTGACTATTTTGTTCTGTGAACCTAACCTATTCTACCTATCAACTTCTCTATTTCTTAGCCAATATGAAATGGTTCTGATGACTGCTGCTTTATAATATAGTTTTAGATCTGGTACAGCTAGGAGCCTTAGTTTTCTATACTTTGAACTATGTCATGGGCCCCATTAAGATCAAATGTAAGTTGTTTAACATGTATGAGACTGCCTGCCATCTAGGGGAAGGTAGAAGGAGGGAAGGGAAAAGTCAGAACAGAAGTGAGTGCAAGGGACAATGTTGTAAAAATTACCCATGCATATATTCTGTCAATAAAAAAATATCAGATCTAAGTGGTTACATAGGCAGCTAGGTGATAAAGTGAATAGAACGCCAGGCTTGGAATAAGGAAGGCTCATCTTCATGAGTTTAAACCTGGCCTCTGATACTTAACTATTCATGTAATCTTGGGCAATTGCCTCAATTTTTTCATCTGTAAAAAAAAATTTTTAGATGAGCTAGAGAAAGAAATGATAAAGTATTCCTGTATTTTTGCCACGAAAACCCCAAATGGGATCACAAAGAGTTGGATATGACTAGAAAGCATATGGTAACATGGAAGACACTGGTCCCGTGCAGAAAGGAACATCTTTATTCTCCAAAGGAAGGCTAGATGGGAAGATACTAACAACTCCTTCATGACATCTCCTAGGTTGGTATTATCAAAGGTAATTTAAAGAGAAGCCAGCAGGAACTAATCACATAAGGAAAGTGACTTATCTCTGGAAAGAGTCTCTAGGATTTGTGAATAAATGGAACATGCTTGCTAAATAGGGACTATGGATGCAGATCTTCCAATCTAGTCCATACCAGTTTCTTATAGCTCTTTATAACCACATGAAGGGAAAGTAGAGATGCACCACTCTATCAGAAGGCACAAGAAACTTTTCATCTTGTCTCTGACACTTAACTATTTGTTTGACTATAAGCAAGATATATGCCCTCTCTAAATATCAGTTTCCTCATCTGTAAAATTGTGATAATGATAATAACTGTAGCACAGTGGTGTGAGAATCTAGTGAGACAAATCCCATTTTGCAAACCAAAAGCACAATATAAGCTATTATATACAGGATGTTTCCAAAGTCTTAGAGCTCTTAGGCTTTAGTAGTTTTGGAGAAAGTGTCAATCTGTAATCTAGAGTAAATTTCCTTATCTAGGAATACCCTAAAACAATGAAATCACCAATGCAATACCCATTCCTAACCTATTTGAAGTATTAATAAAGTGTTCTTCTCTTCCTGAAGAGATAGATCCTCAGTGGTTAAGAGTACCAGGTTGATCATATATGCAGAGTAACTTAAGGCAGAGAGGATGTGGTCACATATTGTTTGTTTGGTTATTATTAGAATTTTTAGTTGTACTAACATCTTTCTACTTACTAGAAATGAGATCAGAGAATTGTTGTAATTGTTGTAATAAAAATAATTCACATTTCAATAGCATCTTAAAATTGCGCAGCTCTTCCCTCCCACAGTGCAGGGAGCTAGTACAAAAATTATTTTCATTTTACTAACAAGTAAATTAAGATTCAGGTGGATTAAATAATTTGGCTAGGTGCCAGGATCAGGATTCAAAAGTCTCCTGACTCTAAATCCTATACCTTTAGCTAAGTGGTTCAGTGTATATATCTTAGGACCTGGAATTGGGAAGACCAGAATTCAAATGTGGTCTGAGACATTTTCTAACCATCTGATTTTAAGAAAGTCATTTAACTTGTGATTTAGTTTTCTCATCTGTGAAAGAGGGATTATGATAGCATCTACCTTTCAGGATTATTTTGAGGCTCAAATGAGATAACAGTTTTAATTGTTGTTGTTTAGTCATGTCTGATTCTTTGTGACCTCATTTTGACAAAAATATTGGAGTGGTTTGCCATTTCTCTCTCCAACTCATTTTACAGATGAGAAGCCGGGGTAAACAAGGTTAAGGGACTTGTTCAGGGTCATATAGCTAATGTTGAACTTGAACTAAAATCTTTATGATTTTGGGCTGGGCTATCTATTTACTGTAATTCTAGCATATTTTAAAAGTCCTACTCATGATTATGATTATTACATATTGCATTTCTGTGCTGGGCTGCATTAACCTATAGTCACAAGTTCACATACTACATGTCAGTCAAGCCTAGCAATGTCTATTTAGGATGAGACTTGGCTTCTGTAGATTAGTTAGTTAAGTGGAACTCTATGGTATGTATATAGAGCTCTACCTGAAATGAGGAAGACGAGTTCCTGGCCAAATCACTTAATCTTTGTCTTCATCATTGTCCTCAACTATTATAATATAGATATTATAATATAATGGTGATAATAATTATAGCACCACCTCATTATGTTGGCAGAGTAGAGATGCTGTGAACCATGGCATTATTAATTGAAAGTTGTAGTAGCTACTTACTTCTGGGGTTATACAAACATGCTTAGCTAAAGAATATTCCATCATTGCATGTGGAAGAGAGGTGCGCTTCCCCAAATAATTAATAATTGGTACTAGAGATATAGATATAAATTTTCATATATTATATATGATATGCGATATATATATATACATAATTCATATATACTTATATAACATAAATGATATGTGATACATATATAATTTATATATATATATATATATAAAGATATGTAAACTTAAAAAAAATAATTATAGCACCAGAGAAGGTAGATGACAAAGGGATAACAACACAGGGCTTGGAATCAGGAAGCCTCATCTTCATGAAGTAAAATCCAGCTTTAGACTCTTACTAGCTGTATGATCCTTCACTTAACCCTGTTTTCCTCAGTTCCTCATCTGTAAAATGAATTGAAGAAGGTAATGGCAAACCATTTTATATCTTTGCCAAGAAAGCCCCAAAATGAGGTCAGAAAGAATTGGTCGCTACTGAACAACAAAAAATAATAGCAACCACCTCTCAGGGATATTATGAGAATTAAATGCACTTAGCACATTCCCTGACACGTAGTCAGCATGTAATACTTTTTCCTTCCTTTCTTCCATTATCACCAGAAAATATCTATTTAATTGAAAGATACATAACGATTGGTGGAAATCATTACCATGGCAGTCCATTTCTGCTAGTCCTAAACTGGCAGCCCCAATTCCAAAAGACTTGGGATGAAAAGTGCCATCCACCTCTAGAGAGAGAATCCACTGAATATGGATCAAAACATAGTATTTCCACCTTTTTATCGTTATTGTTGGTTTGCTTGTTTTTTTCTTGTTTTTTTCCCCTTTTGATCTGATTTTTCTTACACAATGTTATGAATATGGAAATATATTTAGAAAAATTACACACATTTAACCCATATCAAATTTCTGTCTTGGCAGAGGGAGGGAGGGAGGGAGAAAAGGAAGAAGGGAAATAGGGAGAGAGGAAAAGAGAAAGATTTGGAACACAAGATTTTGCAAAGGCAAATGTTGAAAACTAACTTTGCATGTATTTAGAAAAATAAAATACTTTCAAAAAAAAAAAAAAAGTGGCAGCCTCATTCAGTATGATCTTAGCTCAGCATAACTCAACTAACCCTTAGCTCCCTCTGAACTCTGAGGCAACTGTGAGCCCCACTAACATCAAATGCATGTGATGACCTTCAGGACACTACCCCAGTGTCAAAATAGTCCACAATCTTCTCAAAAAAAGAAGTTTCTGTGCTCCCAAAGATTTAAGCAGTAATTCAAACCCCATCAGGAGGATATAGATAGTGTTGAAAGTCAAGGGCCAATGAACCAATCTTTAAGGATTCATGGATTTAAAAATTTTTTATTTTATTTTTACAAAGTATTTATTTGTGAATGGTGCAGACTGTAATATGACACAGAATAGTGATGAATTAAGTTTCTTAGCACAAAGCCACCATAAAGAATATTGCCTCAAGGGGACAAATTTGTGTTAAGACAAATGGTTCTTTCTCTGGTATCTATTGGTTCCTTTCTACAGTTGTATCCTAAGTATGGACTCTTTCCCATGTCCAAATCTCAGTGTTGTCTTCTTCTGAACTCCTTTTTGTTCTCTTTTCTGCAGTTTAAAAGACAATTCAATGACCTCATTTCTTTTTCTTTTCTTTTTTTTTTTTTTGCAGGTATATTATTGTTATACCTCCCCCTTTTCAAAAGTCTCTCCCATCTTCCCATCTTTTTCCCTTCTTCTCTTCCCCTCCCCAGCATTCTCTTCCCTATGACCTGGATACAAATCTCAATTCTGATAATTGCTATATGTATGGTCTCTGGAAATTCTGCAAAATGGAAGGGGAGTAGGTTGGCACTTGTTGGATCTGATCTCCTCCATTTCTAATGCTATGAAATTTAAAATCTATTAAACAACTTAATCTCCCTTGTCCTAAAATGATTTGTGTTGGCTATTTTCTGATGGAAAGCCAAGTTCCTCGTTTTCAGAGACAAATCACATAATGGGGAGGGGAAAATGTTCTTTCTATAGGGTACTTTTGCTCGATCTCCATAGTGAGGCTGGTCAGTTGTACTGATTCTCCTGGCATGTTGTGTTGTGTTGAACGGAACAGGACATTTCTTCATATATGCTACATGTTGTATTTTGAGTCCTTGAATTGTGTACCTGGAAAATAAAAGCAATTATTCCTATTTTTAATTCAGTTTGAATGCTTCAGCTCTTCCTTTGAAAGCTGAGTAATCCCCTTAGGACTGGATCAGATGTCTTTTCAGAAATAAAACACTGTTTTTGTTTTTGTTTTGTTTTTTTTTTTTTCATTCCACAGTAACACCTTATATTTGTAAAGGAAGGCAGTTGGGAGAAAGGATTCTGAATTCAAATCCTATTTTTGACACATCTGAAATCAGAGTATGAGTCAGCATTGACTCAAAATCATCACTTTAAAGATGAGGAAACTGAGACTCAAAGAGGTAGTGAATCACTTTGGATCACAAAGTATTAAATGGCAAAGCCAGAATTTTAGCTTACCTCTTTTGCCTCTAACTCCAGTTTTATTTTCATGGCATCATGCTGTTGTAAGTAATTCATAAGATTATAGATTTCAGAGCTGAAAGAGTTTTAAAGATTGATCCAGACCAAGATTCTCAGTCTACTGCAGGTGAATTTTATCTATGATCCAGTGTATGAGTGTATGCGTGTGTATGAGAGATATGTATATATACATATGCATATATACATATATATACACTTATACATTTGTAAGTATATGTGTATTATGTATAATTACTCACGCACACATACACCCAACTACACATTTATATAGCAAAGTGATTTCTGTCACCGAAGAGAGCAATCTAGTACTAATTGGCATTATGATCCCATTAGAACTGAATTTGCTATTTGTTTTTTCACTCTGGAAAAGACAATTTTACTAGTTATTCCCTACTATCTCTTGTGTTTCCTGACTCATTCAACTTCTATTGGAAATTCTAAGGATGTTTGGTTTTTAAGAAAGTTGGAGATAAAAGCCAGGAGCCTAGCAGGGAATCAGTTTTCTGGAAATCTCTCTTTCAAAGCATGTAAGGAATACATGGCTAAACAGTCTCCCAATTGTCTTTGAAAATGAATTTTTGGGATATCTCCAACCTCTTCAATGTTTATTCTTTAGAATTCTGTTGAGCATTTCATGACCTTCATAGCATTTCCACTAGTCATTCCTAAATTCTGCTCCTCCTTTCCCTCTCCACAAACTGCTCTTCCTAACTAATACTAGCTCTGACCTAGGTTTCTATACACATTGCACTCAGGGGACCCCATTCCAAGGAGCCCTACCAAAAATGAGATGGTATTTGAGATTTTTGGATGATTGTTTTTTCTGTATCTCTTACTGCCTCCTCTATGTTTTTTGTTTCTTTGTTTTTGCTGAGGCAATTGGGGTTAAGTGACTTGCCCAGGGTTACACAACTAGGAAGTGTTAAGTATCTGAAACCAGATTTTAACTCGGGTCCTCCTGACTTCAGGACTGGTGTTCTACCCACTGCACCACTTAGCTGCCCTCTCCTCTATGTTTTTGAGGGAAGCTCAACCTCTTGGGCTGGGGAAATAGTCAAATGAAAAAACACAAGACAAGCAACAGGTTTGATTCACTTACCTGCTTTTTGATTATCACAAACAGTGGCCACAGAGCCAATCCAATGAAGAAAGATATCACAATCAAGATCACCCACACCTGTGATTTTTTCATGTTGCCATTTTCTTTTTTCCAGATTTTTTCTAGAAAGAGGAAATAGAAAGTAATTTGTAGGACTCTAACAAGTTATCTTCCCACAGGTAGATGGGGAGTTCTGGGAAAAAAAGAGGAGTTATCTCTGTATCTTTAGCTGTGTGATTTGAGTCAGTTATTTAACTCATCAGAGTCCCTTTTTCCCTAAATAATAGAAAAAGCATTGTACTGGGGGTCAGGAGTTCAAATCCCAATTTGAGTACTTATTATCTCAGTCTGGGTCTTTGCTCATGCCCTCCTTCATGCCTTCAATGTATTCTCTCTTTATATTGAAAATCTTTTGTTTCCCCTTTAAGGTGCAGTTTGGGCAGCTAGGTGGCCCTATAATGCATAGAGTGCGAAGCGTGGCCAGAAAGATTAATGTTCCTGAGTTCAAATCTCACCTCAGACATTTACTATATGTATGTCCTTAAGCAAGTCACTTAACCTTGTTTGCCTCAGTTTCCTTAACTATAAAATGAGCTAGAGAAAGAAATGGCAAACCACTATTGTATGCTTGCCAAGAAATCCCTCAGAGGTCAAGAAGAGTCAAACACAACTGAAAAAATGATTGAACAGCAGCAAGGTCCAGCTCAGGACCAGCCCTAGGAAAACTTCCATGCTTTTCCTGCCTAAAAGTGACTCTTTCTTCCTCTTAAGTTTTTAAATTTTATTTTATAGCAATTTTTCAGCATTGACAGTTGCAAAACCTTTTGTTCCAATTATTCCCAGCCTTCCCCTCACCCCTTCACCAGATGGTAAGTAGACCACTACATGTTAAATATGTTAAATACATGTATGTACACATGTCCATACAGTTATTTTGCTGTACTTCCTCTTAAGTTGTTATAGCATAGGATAGACTTATCAATCAGCAGGTACTTACTTAGCACCTACTAGGTGTCCAGACACAGAGAAAGGACAACAATTCTTATTCACAATCATAGAGAATCATAGAATAAATAGATTTTAGAATTAGAAGAGAATTTATATAAATTCTAGTCCATTTTCCAGAAGAGGAAAATAAATCTGAGAGATTTTGTGACTTGAATAAGATCACTTAAGTCAAAAATAACAAAGTCGGGGCAGCTAGGTGGTGCTAGCTTTGAATTCAGGAGGACCCGAGTTCAAATCTGGTCTCAGACACTTAACACTTCCTAGCTGTGTGACCCTGGACAAGTCACTTAACCCCAGCCTCAGGAAAAAAAAATAACAAAGCCAAGATTTAAGTAGAGATCCTCTAACTTTGCAATTAGTAGTCTATCCACAATATGAGGTTACTTGCTTTTTGTTCGTAATTTTCTTACAAACTGACTAAATTCTAATTTGCATTATTTGTATTCTGGTCTTATTTTCCCTATTAGTCTTGAGAACAAGGGACATATATTTATATCCCCTTAGTACCCAACACTGTACCTTGCACAAAGTAAATGCTCAAAATATTTATTGATTGAATGAATGAATGAATTTTTGAATGACAGAAATCCTGCCATAGGGAGGTTGTAGACTGGGTTGAAAGAAAGGGCATTTGTGGTAAAAAAGAAAAAATATGCCTAACAATAGAAGCAATATATAATTGAGAACAAGTGTTACATGAGTTCTAGGGAAGACTTTTAAAAGATTTCTAAGTTCTTCATGAAAGAAAAGGATCTGGGGTTAAGTTTTGAAAGGAAAATAGGACTTAGGCAAACAGAGAGCAGAAAAAGCATATTATAGTTAAAGAAAACAATATAAGCAAAGATTTTGGGAATGACATTCATTTCTCTGAAGTATGAACAGAATTGGGTACCTGTTACCATCACCATGGTGCCATTTCCCTCGAGGTTGTTGAGCACTGTGGCTTGGCATATGTAGACATCAGTATCACTCAGTCCTACGTTGGTTATTGTGATCACTAAATTATTCAAGGAACCAGAGAAGAAGGTACGGTTTTCGTAATTTGTATCTTTGATAAGTTCACCTTCTTTTGATAAATACATCACATTCTTGAACTCAATAAAACTTCGCTTCAAGTAAAGTCCAACTAATTGTCCAGTAGTATTGCAGGTGATATTGATTGTGTCCCCTTCTTGAGCCATGATGAGTGATGGAAATTGTTTCACCTCTAAAAAGAAAGAGACAAAGGAGTTGTTCCCATTGAACTGAATGCTGTGCCTCTGGCTCAGTGGTAGCGGCATGCCAATTTCTGTATGGAATTTAAAACCCTTCACATTCTAACTTTAATCTTCATTTCCAGTTTTATTATACTTCATTCCTCATAAGCTCTCCATTGTCCAGCCAAATTGGCCTTTTTGTCAGTCTTTGTGTACAATACTCCTTCTCATATCTCTTGGTTGGTTGATTGATAGAAATATTTTATCCTTCATTCTCAAAGAGGATCAATCAAAATGACATCATTATGTTATAGTCAAGTTAATGTGTCTGACTGTGCTGATCAAACTAATATCAGCTTGGAATGTCCTGTCATAGGTCAGACACAAATAATCCTTTTGGGGTGGATTTTCTGTATACATAAAGTACACTCCTTCCTCATTTCTGCTTCTCTCTCCCTGTCTCTTTCCTTCCCTCCTCCATTCTCTTTCTCTTTTCTTTTTCTTGTGTCTCTTTTCTCTGCCTCTGTCTTTCTCCACATATATGTGCATTTATCTATCTATCTATTTATCATCTATTTATCTATTCATCACCTAATCTATCATTTACATATCTTTTATCTATCTGTCATCTATCTCTATCATTTATCTATCAACTATCTAGCTATTTATCTATCATCTTCCCAATAGAATATAAGCTCCTTGAAGGCAAGGACTGTTTAATTTTTTGGCCTGGCATATAAGATTATAGGATCATAGAAGGAACTTCAGAGAGCACATAGTCCAACCCCATCATTTTATAGATGAGAAAATTCAAACTTCTCTGCAAAATGACTTAGAGAAGCCCAGAAAGTCTAAAAGACTTATCCAAGTTCACATAGGTAATATTAAAGTCAGGATTTGAACCCAAATCCTATGATATTCTAGATTTAGGTATTGTTCTTTCCACTGTATTGTTTCTTCTCCTAAAAAGTAGAACCTTAGTAAATATTGATTAATTGACTGACTACTACAATTACAATGGCACATTTGAGTCCCATAATATAGATATATTAGAATAGGGTAGTTGGGATCTTTCAGGGTTATACCTATTCATTTCTAGAATACTACCATCACAAATATGTGCCCCAAACCAAAATGGTAGAATCTAATCACAAAATAGATCAATTATGAGAAGGGTGGTAGGAATGGAAAGATATTTCTTTTTTTTTAAAAAATGATTAAAATGCATTTTTTGTTACTATTTTCAAATTACTGATTGGTTTTTCAGAACTACTCTTTTTCTCTATTTTCTTCTACTTACCGAGTAGAAGAGAAGAAGAAGACTATAGTAAAAGAATTAATATAAAATAGCAACAATAAAAATTCAAAGTGATTATTCTCTATTTTAAATAACCTAATTTTCAAATATATTTAGATATTTTTGAGAAATAAATAACAAAATTGTTGATATATTTCTTTTTTAATTTTAAAAGTTTCATTGTATTTTACTGTTATATACATTTAGAGGTTATTCCCATTTCATGAGAATTTTCCTGTAACAAAGCAAAACAGCTAAGTAAAAATAATAATTCAGTGAATTCATCTGAAAGTGCTTACAACATTCCATATCTATAGCACTCTCTCTATTAAAAAAAACAACACTAACAGAAATCTTTTTTCTCCTTCCACACCCCATACATTACCAAAAGAAAAGGAAAAAAAAATTAACAAATATTTTGTTGTAACAAAAAACAAATTTTGCTTCAGGCAAAGTAAATTCCCTCAAGAGCCATATACAAAAATATATATTTCATTTTATATTCCAAAATATACAAACTCTCTATAATGGTGAGCAAGTTTCATCATCAGTCTTTGGGAATTATGAATGGTCATCATATTTATCATATTTCTTATAGCTTTCAAAATTATTATTTTAACAATATTGCTATTATTATATAAATAGTTCTCCTGAAATGATTAAGTTATGTTTTGTGAATGTGATGTAGCACTACTGAGTTGTAGAAATGAAGAAATAGATGATTACAAAAATACATGGTAAAACTATTATATATAATGCAAAACAAAATGAGTAGAACCAGAACTATTTACACTATAAACACTAAACTATTTACACTATAAAAATGGATACTTTTGAAAACTTTTCTAACCTGCTGAAGAATGAAATATGCAGATATGCCTATCTAATTTCGAGAAGTAGGTCCACTCTACCAAGTGTGGACTAGTTGGGTTTAATTGAAAGTGATTACTAAATTTGACGTAAAACTTCTAATTGTAACTGTGAATGGGATTATCTGACAATGAATAGAATTGTTTCTAGGCTGATTAAATTAATTTATAAAATTCTTTGTGAGCATGAAATAATTAATAATCACATACTAGATTATGATCAAAAAAATTTTTTTAACAGGAGCAGCATTTCTCAGTGTAATCTCAAGTTTGCTGCAAAAATCAGACAATAGACTTTTGAAATAAAAAAAGGCCAGTAACAATTTTAGAGTCTGTCCAGGTATACAATTTTCCTGCAACTGTGAATGTCTGGGTATGTCACTATACTAACCCTAAAACCTACAATAGTTCTCAGTTGCTAAAATCTTCAAGCCAAATGATGAAAGTCAATAATATAGAGCTATCTATAGCAATTACAAGCAAAACAATAGGCTCAATGAGAAACAGAATTATTTTGGTAGAAAACAAAATGGTAGAGACAGTAGGGAAGAAGAAAAAAATAACCTTTTCACATTTAGAAAAAGAATTGGGATCGACACAGACAGGGGATAGATTTTAAGAAACAAAACAAGGAGAGAACATTTTAAAATTATCAGACTTCTCCAAAACTGTGAGAAGAAATTGATACCACTCCTTCAGGAAAAAGATTACAACAGATGAACCTCAAATTCAAATCATCCAAAACACACAATTTTCAAGTTTCAAGATTACAGTGACAAGGATGTGATTATACAGTAATACAAGAACAAAAATATCTTCTCAAAAAACAGCAAATATAATTGCATGAGATTTTCCTACATAAGAAATTTTTTAAAAATTCAATATGTAAAAAGTTAAAGCTCATTATAACAAATCAGCAAAGCCATGAATTATTTTTCAAGACAAAAGATGATAAATTTATGTTATTTGAAAAAACAGAAGTACATAGAGACAATATGATGGCAGTTTTTAATCTACAAAACCACCATGACCACACATTGAGAAGCCAGAACAAGCAGGTATACAGCAACATAGTCATAAGAAGGAGATAACAAAAACAATAGCTATTTTGTCTTAACTAAATGATGCAAATTGGTGTTGGGTAAAAGTGCTGAGAAAAGAAGTGGGAGAAAGAAAGGAATAAATTAATAATGAGTATCACAGATATATGATAAGAGAAAAAAGAACTAAAGCAAAGAAGATGGAGTGGAGAGAGGTGGCAGTCTTTGGAAAGACACTCCCATTAAAGGGGAAGAGTATATGTGTGGGAATGCAGATTTATTTTTTTATTTTTATTTTTTGTAAATAGAGTGAAGTAATCTTTATATATGCATGTGAAGGTAGAAGTGAGAATATTGATGTATTAAGGAAGACTGTATTCCTTTCTGAGAAAACAAATGAGTTAATAAGATATAGAAATGGTTGCCAAAGAGAGATGGGGTTATTATGTAAAAAAACTCTAAGGTTTTACATCATAAGAAACAATGCAGCCAGATAGTGTGTGTGTGTGTGTGTGTGTGTGTGTGTGTGTGTGTGTGTGTGTGTGAAACTAGGTTCTTTGCTACAAAATTTTTGAAAAATATAACATGCAAATATGTATAAGAAATTAACAGAAATTTATTAGTATGATCTTTTCCCTAATATAATATATAAATTGTCAAAAGATACAGAACAGATAATTCAATGACCATCTGGGGAAAAAAGTTCAAGCTCTCTAATACATATAGAAATGGAAAATTAGACAATTTTGAGTACTATCTTATACTATTTAACTTGGCAAAGAAGAGGAAAGTGATCACATTCATTTTTGGTAGGTCTGTGAAGAAAGAGAGACTCTACTATGCTTCTTGTTGATATTGGGGCAATTTTCCTGGAAATCAATTTGCTATTACATGATAGGAACTATCAAAAATGTTCATACCTTGCGAACCTACTACTATAGAGTGCTAGGCCTGAAGACAAAAAGAACTGAATACAAATATAGCCTTAGATATTTATTAGTTGTATGTCCCTATGCAAGTCAATTAACTTCTGATTGCTTCAGTTTCCTTATGTGCAAAATGGGATGATAATAATACCTCTCTCCCAGGGTTGTTCAGCAGACAAAATGAAGCAATATTTGTAAAACATTGTACAAACCTTAAAGTACTTTATAAATGTTGCTTATTATTATTTTTACTAAGATTATTACTAGATAAATGATGGCATAGTAGATAGAGAATTTATCCTATAGCCACAAAGTTCGTATCTAGCTTTTGAAACTTACTAGTTAAGTGACTCTGGGCAAGTCACTTTAAGTTCTGTATGCTCATTTTCCTCAACTGTAAAATAAGAATAATAAATTCTTTAAAGTTTGCTTATATTTTTGTTCAAATAATATTAAAAACTGAAGATAAAAAATGAGCAATAGCAATTTCTGTTCTGTATGGTTTTCATTAGTGCTAATGAGACAGAGAAAATAATTTCTGTCAGAAACTATTAGCATCTTCCAAATTGGGAGCCCTAAAGTTTAAACAAAAGATAATTTTAGATGATTATGTTAATGTTTACTCTTATGTCTTGTGCTTCACATGGAATTTCCTACATCCCCTAGTTCAAGCATCTCATCATCTCTAGCCCGGAGTATTATAAATACAAATTTATCTCCCCTGACATTCCCTTTAAATCCTTCACACAGTTGCCAAAATAATCTTCTGAAGGCACAGGATTGACTATATAATTCCCTCATCCAAAAATCTTAGGTGCTTCTAGCATAAAATACAAATTCTTTAGCCTGGAAGGTTCTCTGCAACTTGACTCTTTCCTGCTTTTCCAGCCTCAATCTTCTTCAAGAACTCTATGAATCATCCATACTAGACTATACTATCCATTCCCTGAGCTCAAAATTCTTATTTCCCATCACTTTGCATTCATTTGCAATCTGTTTGCTCACTCAGAATGCATTTCCTCTTCATCTCCAGCTCTCAGAATCCTTGTCTTCCTTCAAAACACAGTTCAGGTGCAATCTGCTTCATGATGCTTTTCCTTACCCCTTCCCTTTTCTTGGTGCTTTGTCCTTCCTCAGATCATCTTCCATTATTCTTATTTGTAAATATGTCATATCCTCTTTGCAGGCTCACAAAAAGAATTTAAACTTCCCGAGGGATTTGTTTAATTTTATTTCTTTGTGTTCCTAGAATCTAACAAAGTTGGTTGTTGTTGTTTTAAAAAATCCCAGTCTGGATAAGATTTCATTAGTATAGGGAACGTATATCTTTCCACTAATACAGCTCAACCCCTTCTCTATATTTTATAATCTTAGAAAGTGGTGTGGGGAGCTACAAGATTAAGTAACTTGATAATGGTCACACACAGCTAGTATATTCAGAGGCAGGCCTAGAAAGCAGGTCTCTCTGATTCCAAGATTCTCTATCCCTCCAGATGTTTTGCTATATTGGCTCAGATATATTAGAGACCTCATAAATGTTGAATTGATCAACTTGAATATAATGGGCAAAGGAACAAGCTGAAAACTATCAAGATGCTCCATTTATAACCTATTCTTGGTTCTTTTATCAAACAAACCCAAAGATGCCTATGGTAATTAGGAAACACACATACCGTTTTTTGCTGGAGTCTCAGAGAGAAGCAAGAAGAACAATAGGAGTATCAGAAAGTGGAACATCTTCACCCAAGTGAACACTTCACCTTACAGTTTTGGTAGTCTGATCTCCACCTTTAAAAATATGTTAAACCACACATGGTTCCTGATTTTTAACCACACTTTGAAAACTCTCATTCAAAACAAGCTAATGTAGACTTTTAACTCCCTCACTTGTGACTTTATGGTAACATTTTTGTTTTATTTTACAAAAAGTATTGTAGTGATTCCCTATAAATAATCCAATCTAATCTAGTCCAGGCCATCTGGAACATAGTGAGTGCTTAGTAAATGTTTGTTGATTGATTTATTAAATATAGATTATGTGCAAGGCACTGCTCTAAGTTGTTGGAGAGACAAAGAAAAAATAAAAAAAAAATCTGGGGAGATGAAACATGTAAATAAATAAATACATAAAACATAATTTGGATAGAGCCAAGAAAGATTTTCACACAAAATGGTACATGAACTGAGCCCTGAAGAAGGAAGGAAAGGAATTCTAACACATGGAGGTGAAAAGAGAATCTATCAGGTTTAGGAATTAGTCTGTTCAGAGTCCTGTCTACTCTTCAGATTTTACCTGAGTTCTTTCTGACTTTCCTCAAAATCAACACCAGTTCAAGCCTCTGAATGGATTTTGAAATAACAGAATTCACAAATATTTGGAGTATAACAAATTTCCAGCAGAAGATATCTGAAAGGATTTTAAGAAAGACCTGTCCCAATTGGGCAGAGGGGGATGGAGCCCAATGCAGGAGCCCATGAAGGAAGTATGATCCAAGGCTATTAGCCAAAATATAGCAGATTTGGCTACTCTGTCTTGGTTCAAAAGCCAGTGGCTCAGCAGACTATGAGACTTCCAACACAACTACAGAAGACAAATAGAAAACCCGTGAACCCCAACATAACAGGCAGAAGTTGGCCAAATCTACCCAGCCCTGGGGAGGAAGCCTGTAGCATAATGGACCCCACGGCAGTGTAAAAGGAAGCTCAGGACTATCTCCCCTGTGCCCTAGGACCAAACATCAACCTTTAAAATGAGCAAAAAAAGCAAAAAAGAACTCTGACCTTAGATAGCTATTATGGAGACAAAGAAGAACAGTCCTCAAACCCTGAGGACATTGAAGGCAAAAGGCCTCCAGATGAAGCCTTAAAGTGAGATATAAACTGGTCTCCAACTCAAAAGGCTCTCTTGGAAGAATTCAAAAAGATCTTAAAAGGGAGTTAGAAGAAAAATGGGGAAAGGAAAGCTTTGCAGGAGAATTTGGAAAAGGAAACATAGAAATTATCTGAAATAAATAACTCCTTAAAAATATATATTTGGAGTGTGGACCACAACATAACATTTACACTCTTTCTGTTGTTGTTTGCTTGCATTTTTTTTCCCCTGAGGCTGGGGTTAAGTGACTTGCCCAGGGTCACAGAGCTAGGAAGTCTTAAGTGTCTGAGACAAGATTTGAACTCTGGTCCTCCTGAATTCAAGGCTGGTGCTCTATCCACTGCGTCACCTACCTGCCCCCTTTGTTTTTCTTCCCAGGCTATTTTTACCTTCTTTCTAAATCTGATTTTTCTTGTGCAACAAGATAACTCTATAAATATGTATACATATATTGTATTTAACATATACTTGAAGTACCCAGGCAACAGAAAAACAGGGCAGCCAAAATAATGAAAATTTAAGAGCGTTCATTGCTAGCTAGCGAATGTACCCCACCAGAACAGGGGAGTCAGCAAATGAGTGGTCTCAGGGCCACATATTTATAGAAACAGGAGAGAGACATCAAAATGTTTCTTGATACATTTGACAAAATAAAGGAATTTCTATTTTAAACAGGAGGCAAAAAAAGTTATCACTCTTAGGGTGTCATTCTCAAGCAGCAGCAAGGAGTATTTCTTTAAGCTTATCAGGTTGTCAAGGACTCAGGTCTCCAGGACAGCACATCTGGGGTTGTTAAAAATACCATCTGTAGTAGGGGCGGTGCACTCTGGGGGCAGGTTCTTGGTGGAAAGTGAAAGATTCAGGATGGAGGGGGCCTCTATGCCCCAGGTGGCGCCTATGCCCACAAAGTAAGGGGGGCCAGGTACAGGCAGAGCCAGCAGCTTGTGGCAAGGATGGGGCTGGTCAGGTTTATCAGCCTGTGTAATCCAGCAAGGGCTGACATAAAGGTCTCATAGGGAGACAGCGGTCCTCCAGGGAGTGGAGGCTGAGGGGGTGTTGTTGTGGTTTCCCCTTTTAGATGAGAAGTGGTCATAGCTGGTCTCAGGGGTAAATGAGGAGGATCAATAACTGCATTAGGGCCTATGGGGATGTTTTCCCTCTGGAAGGTCCTTCTTTGGATTGTGAGTAGGGCTCCCAAATCTCTTCCTGCTCATAAAACCTGATACCCCAGGTCCTTCCCAAGAGCTGGCATGGATCCAGATAGAACCATGGCTGCCATTCATAAATAAGACTCACAAGTTTTATTTCGGGTTTCCACCTCCCCCAGTAGTTCTTATTAAGGTCCACACATATCCATAGGAAGAATAGCGGCTGGGCTTCTCAATAGGGTGAGGGAAGCAAGAGAGAGGACCAAATCACAAAAGGGGATAAGGATCTTCCTGAGTCAGGTCCTACAGGTGCATCAGGAGCAGGAAAAGGCCTCACATGTGAACGATGGATCCAAGCCTTACAGTCGGCCACCTTCACTGCTGAGGGATTGGAGAGGATGACCTGATGTGGGCCAGTCCAGCGGGGTTCCAATGCAGAGCCATGAGGAAATTTTCTGGTCAGGATCCAATTCCCCCCGGGTGGAGATCCCATCCAGCAGGCTGGGGCAAGGGAGGCTGGGCAGAGACACAATAGAGAGCTCTGACCACTGCCTGAGTGTCCTGGAGAATCTATAGGGACTTGAAAAGGAAATCATTAGCAACATCATAAGAGCTGTCCTGCCCCATGTGGGGAAGGATGGGAATGGAGCACTGAATAGGCTCCTACCCAGGTCTTGCCAGTTCCCAACTGGGGCTTAGAAATGTGCTCCTTAAGTGTCCTGTTCTTGCCTTCTACTTGACCTGAACTCTGTGGTCCATAGGCACAGTGCAGGTGCCCTTGAACCCGAGGTCCTGTGTCAGGGACTGAACAATATTAGAAACAAAAGCCAGGCCATTGTCAGACCCGAGGGAGAAAGGGAGTCTGAATTGGGGAATAATCTCAGTCACAAGTTTCTTGGCCATGACCAAAGCAGAATCAGACTTCATAAGAAAGGCTTCAGGACAACCTGAGAAGGTATCAACTAAAAGAAAATGATGTCCCTGAACCCGAACTTCCATGTCTGTGAAATCAAATTCCCAGTGTTCCCCGGTGTAAGCCCTTGGGGTGCAGAGCAAGCACAGTGTGGGTGGGGTTCACTTTGGCACAGGTCTGGCATTGGTAGGCAGCGGTCTCAGTGAAGAATTCCATTCCAGGTGAGGAAAAAAAGAAATGGCAAAGAAGATCATTATAAAGGAGTCCCCCCTAAGTGAATTAGAGAGTGTAATTTTGAAACAAAGAATAGTACAAAGCTTTTGAAAGAGTCACACGTCCTTCTGCAGGGTGCAGCCAGCCCTGTCCATCAGCCAGGCCAGGAGGATCTTGAAGCCGGTAGGAGGGTTGGTTGCCCATAGGTTTCGTTGAACTCCCCTTATCTGGAGTTGGCACATGTACAAGTAATTAACCCAAGTCATATTAGTCCTAATTAACAGAAGGGGGGGTTGCAAACAGGGGAACTGAGGCAGAACAATTCAGGGAAACTGAGGTAGGGCCATTCAGGGAAATTGTGGCACAACAGTTCAAATCATTGGATTACCTTCCCCTAGATACCTGGAAGGTCCCAGAACCATAATGTTGACCAACCCTATTTGAGGCAAC
The DNA here is from genome assembly GCF_048593235.1 of Sminthopsis crassicaudata. Classification (NCBI taxonomy): domain Eukaryota; kingdom Metazoa; phylum Chordata; class Mammalia; order Dasyuromorphia; family Dasyuridae; genus Sminthopsis; species Sminthopsis crassicaudata. Next base: position 322,043,675 of record NC_133620.1, read on the forward strand.
AAACCAAAATAGAACTAGAAAAATGCACAGACTTATATGGCAAGGGCAAGTCTCTCCCTGACAACCCTAAAAGCTCCCTGTTGCAGCATGACAGATGGAGCACCATCTCAGCCAGAGAATACAGTTCAAGATCAACAGTTCACTGTGTTAGGTGGCCTGCAGTCATTTGTGCATTTAACTCAGCCTCTGCTTATAGAGCAGCAGGGCTCAAGACACTCGTGCTGCCCATTCAGAGAGGCAGCCCACCGCAGGGGAGAAGGGTGAGGCCTGGAGTAGCTCCACCTATCCCTGCCCAGGATACAGATTTCTGAGCAGAGCTATGAGAGCATGCACAGTTAGACCATCAAGGCAGGCAAATTCCAAACTTTGGAGGCCTCAAATGTCCTTTGAGAAGGCTGAGATACCAGTTAAGAACCTGGGGTTACAGAACTGGAGACTCCCAAGGTGTCTGATTTCTGGTTGTTTAAAAAAAAATGCCAAACACTGAGTCTGCCAGAGCAACTCCTACAAAATAAGGAGTTTCAAAGTTTAAAACATAACCAGCAAATCATAGTCCAGTAGGTTTAAGCAAGGAGTAAAAATGAAAAAGGACTTCTTTTAAGTCCTTTAGGACTTCTAATTCAATCTGAACTAGTGAGATAGGGTGTATCTAGTGAGATAGGCAAAGTATCTAGGGCAAAGTGAACAGGAAATTAGGGGGGCCCATTCTTCCTCTTTCCCCAATTTCCTATCTCTTCTTCCTTCCCTTTTCTCTCAGGCAAATGGAATCATCCAAAAAAAAAAAAAAAAAAAGCAAATAAATTGTCAAATAATCATCCCACATATAAATCCCAAGAGTGACTGCCTATACATATCACAGTAGGGTTTCCTAAAAATCATTCAAACATAACAGCAGGAGTTACACAATTTTAACAATTTCCATCCCAATCCCAACACACAATAATAAATGACCCAGTCAGGGCTTAACAGTCATTCATCAACCATTTTCCAATTCCCCATATCAGTCGATCAGGGGCAGGGGGCAAAGTATCTCATCCAAAAAAACTGCTTCAAGTTGATCAAGGCGAAGACAGTCTGAGATAGAAAGACTGGTCCACAAGAACTGCTGCAAGATGTGCGGAGGCCAAAATAGACCGGCCAACAGCTGCCCATGTAAAGAAGCATGCTTGTCTCACAGGACAGCCAAATGGTTGTCAGCTATAGTCCCAATAAAAACAGCAGTTAGGTTTCACAGACCACTGTTAATTGTCCTCTCATCATTTAGAAGAAGAAAAACCTGAATATCAGGGGCAGCTAGGTGGCGCACTGGATAGAGCACCAGCCTTGAATTCAGGAAGACCTGAGTTCAAATCTGGTCTCAGACACTTAACACTTCCTAGCTGTGTGACCCTGGGCAAGTCATTTAACCCCAGCCTCAAAAAAAAACAAAAAAACCTGAATATCCTCAGACACAAATATATAGATGACCAGGCTAAACACTCATTTGCCTAAGTATTTAGGATATAATGATTACATATAACCAGATTGGAAATAGCAAGGTATGACATAATTGAACTGCATTAACAAATTCTACTGACCATTGACTTCTATTGGGCATAGGAAATATGACTATAACATAATATAAAAATTGATCCTTCAGCACATACAGGACACAGGGTAAAGTAGCTTTAACTTAGTAATACTCCAGGTAACTGTCCCACTAACCATCAGAGAGTGGAGCTTAAAAATTCCCTACAAATATTAATTACAAGCCCAACAAATTTTACCTCCAATAACAAATTCCAATGAACAAAGTTCCAGATAGATCCCAAACAGGTATTTACCATGACCTTATATTGATAACAATAAGAAATTTGTCCCAGTATGTTCGCCACTCATCATTCATATTTAAGTAGGCAATGTCATAAATTGAACATTACATAAATCATTTTGCTTTAAAATATCTAATACACAGAAAAATTTCAAATTACATATTGCCTGTAATAGAAACATTTTCAAAAGGACAAAAAACTATTATTTTCAGAAGTCCTTTAAATGATGGGCATACAATCGATACACTCAATTAAAACTTATACAGAATATTCTAATATCACATAAAAGAATCTGAGATCCTTTAAAACATCAATTAAACTTTTAAAAATAACTTTACTAAATTATAGATCACATTTATGACTATATTCCTTAACCAAGGAAATCATGTATCCAGAAAAAAAAAGCCAAAAACAAAAACAAAAACAAATGTAGGCTGTCTCCTGTCAGCCAGCTGCAACTTGATAAAAAAAAGGTTGGAACACTTAGTTTTTTGTTTGGACACTGCACAAAAGATTCCCTCCTATTCCCACTCAAGCTTCCCCACACAGAAATCCTTCCATTAAAATCCTTCCTTTTTCTCTTTTTCTCTGCCCCTCAATTGCTAAATTTCTTAACCAGTGTTCTTAAAACTTAACAGAGCTCTTTAAATCAACACGACAAACAAGTCGACAAACACGACAAACACAGAATAAAAATCACACAGACATAGGGGCACAATTACAACATTAAACCAACATTTAACATATACAGACTGGGGGGCAGCTAGGTGGAACAATGGATAGAGCACCAGCCCTGAATTCAAGAGGACCCGAGTTCAAATCTGGTCTCAGACACTTAACACTTCCTAGCTGTGTGACCCTGGGCAAGTCACTTAACCCCAGCCTCAGAAAACAAAACCAAAAACATATACAGACTAGGGGCTCTCCAGAAACTTTAGAATAGCTCTGAGGGAAGTTGTTGCAGCTCGAGAGTCTTCCCTCCCAGAATCCAAACAGAGCTTTTTAGGCTTCCAAGCCTCGGTTTGATTCCTCTGCCTTCTCAGAGAATACCCAGAGAACCAGATAGTGCCAAATGGCACTCAGAACCAGAGTTTTGCCACTGGTACACAGAACCAGATAGACACAAGTACACTTAAACACAAAATGACAGTAAACAAACAATTCCGGAACACAACAGACAACCAAACCAGCCAAGGCACTCCAACAGCATCCTGTGGAGGCCGGTAGGCGTTACTCATTGCTGCATCCAGTGTAACGACCTACAATCCTTAAGTACTCACCCAGAAACAAACCGGTTCCCAGAACGCTCAAAACCAATTGAGTTGAATTTATGTCTTCTTTCCTGGTCTGCAAGGGTGGATGACCAAAGTCCAAGGCCGAGGAATGTCTCTTGTTGGCCACACTCTGGAGACGGTAACCCCCCAACCCTCCAGGGAAAAGGACTGGATGTGGAAACAGAGCCAAAAGGGGGCAGCTAGGTGGCACAGTGGATAGAGCACCAGCCCTGAATTCAGGAGGACTTGAGTTCAAATCTAGTCTCAGACACTTAACACTTCCTAGCTGTGTAACCCTGGGCAAGTCACTTAACCCCAGCCTCAGGAGAAAAAAAAAAAAAAAAAAAAAAAAACAGAGCCAAAGGCTGTCTTGCTGGAGCCTCCAATCGAAGTACCCAAATGAGAGAAAAACAGGGCACCCAAAATAATGAAAATTTAAGAGTGTTTATTGCTAGCTAGCGACTGCACCCCACCAGAACAGGGGAGTCAGCGAAAGAGTAGTATTTATAGAAAGAAGAGAGAGACATCAAATGTTTCTTGATACATTTGACATAATAAAGGAATTTCTATTCTAAACAGGAGGCAAAAAAAGTTATCACTCTAAGGGAGTCATTCTCAGGCAGCAGCAAGGAATATTTCTTTAAGCTTATCAGGTTGTCAAGGACTCAGATCTCTCGGGATAGCACATCTGGAGGTGTAAGAATACCATCTGCAGTAGGAGTGAAGAACTAATAATAAACTTCTAACTACAAAGATCCAAGATTATGTTTCTCACGGTCCCATTTGGGGTGCTTTTCCACTTCATACTTTAACATGTTTAACATGTATGGGACTGCCTGCCATCTAGGGGAGGGGGTGGAGGGAGGGAGGGGAAAAGTTGGAACAGAAGTTTTTGCAAGGATCAATGTTGAAAAATTACCCATGCATATGTTTTGTCAATAAAAAGGTATAATAATAATATAAAAAAAAGAAATGAGAAATTTATCAGAAATAAAAATTTTTCTCAAAAAAAAAACATTTAGTGAAATGGAAAAAATATACTGAAGAAAACTACTTCTTAAAAAATAGATTTAGAAAAATGGGAAAAAAGAATTAGTCTCTTCTAAGTTCCACTTTTGATTCATTCTGGGTTAGGAAAACCTAGAATTTCAAAGATTATGCCATCAGAATACCAACTTTGAGTGTAAGTTTGGGAATAAAGGCCTGTTGCACAAGAACTAGTCTAGCTAAAGATAAAGATCTTATTATGGTTAGGCAGGCCACTAAGTGATTAATTCTTTGATTCTGCAAATTTTGAAACAATAGCAGTAGTAGAGGTAGTAGCAGCTAAAATTTATATAATGTTTACACTATGTGCTGGACCCTCTGCTAAGTGCTTTGCATTATTCTAGTGCAAGGAGAGAATTTGAATATAGCCATATGATGGTAGTTGTTCTCTGGAACCTAGATCTTCCAATGTGAAAGTATATTGAAATAATTGAGCTGATCATAGAGTAAATAAATGTCAATATGTTTCCTGTGAGAAGTATGAATTATTATGATATATCATCATATGGTTATATCATGCCATGACCATATCATATGGTCAATCATCATTTGCTTTATGCTAGAAGGAAGGGGAATTAATAGCTTAGGACAGAAAGTGATAACATTTATCCAAACTAACAGACTCCTTTAACATTAAAATGAACCAAAGAGAAAGCAATGACTCCACAAGATAGAATAATAGCAAAAGAAAAAAAATAGAAGAAATGTAAGATAATTCCTGTAAAAACAACTGACCTTGAAAATAAGTCAAGGAGATATAATCTTAGAGTTATTAGAGTCTCTGAAAATGATGATAAAAGAAAAACCTGGAATGAATGATTTATGAAATCAAATCATAAAAGAAAGCTGCCTGGATATATTAGAGCTAAAAGATAAAGTAAAAATATATAAAATTCATTAGTCATCTTGAAAGAAACCCTAAAAGAAATTTCCAGGAATGTAAATATAGCAAAATCAGCTATAAGGAATCAGAGAAAGAGTCACAAGACTTGACAGCTATAAAGAAGAGAGCTAGGAAGGAAATATTACAAAAGATCAAGACTTACTATGGAAAATAACTTACCCTGTAACACTGATCAATGGGAGTGGGGTGGGAAAGCCTTTAATGGAACAGACAACTAATTGTTTTTATTTTTCCAATTGTTTAGCTGTGACTTTATTTGTGTAAAAAGTGTTTTACAACTTTTTTATTTCTAAATTTTTAATTAATTAATTTTTTTGGGCTATATATGTATTTTTTTTTTACATATTTCCTTATTGAATCATATTGGGAGAGGAAAACCAAAAGGAAAGAGGAAAAAAAAAAGAAGAAAAAAGGAAAAAAAAATGAACATAGCAATGTGTTGATTTATATTCAGTCTCCATAGTTCTCTCTCTGGATTTGGATGACGTTTTCTACACAGTTTATTGGGATTTCCTTGGATCACTGAACCTCTGAGATGAATCAAGTCTGTCAGATCACCCCACAATCTTGCTGTTATTCCTGGTTCTGCTTGTTTCACTCATCACCAGTTCATATAAAAATTTCCAGGCCTTTTTAAAATTAGCTTACAATTTTTTAATAGAAGAATAATATTCCTTTACGTTCATGTACCATAACTTCTTCAGCCATTTCCCCAGTTGATGGGCATCTACTGATTTTCCAATTCTTTGCTACCACAAAAAGGGACACTACAAACATTTTTGCTCATGTGGATCTTCTCTCCCACTTCATGATTTCTTTGGGCTACAGAGCTAGTTCTGCTGGTTCAAAGGGTATGCACTATTTTATAGCCCTTTAGGAATAGTTCCAAATGAACAGAGAACTTTTAAATCATTCTTGATGAAAAGATCAAAGTCAAGTAGAAGCTTTAAAATGGAAACATAGGAGTTAAGAGGAAACTAGAAAGGTAAATCCATTTAAGCTCCTGAAAATAGCTATAGAATGCCTTACATTGTAACCAGGTGGGAGAAGACGCAAATAAGTGTCCCTTCAGAACCTAAAGCTTTCAAGGATCATAGAGGGAGAAGAATAAGACAAAACATGTAACCTGGGAGTAGTTTGGATGGTCTTAAGAAAAGAAGGAAAAGATAGGGGGAAAGGAATATACTCGGGAATAAAGAAAAAGGAAGGAAAAAAACAATTTATTTCACATAATTAGATACATGAAACAAAGTATATAAAGAAACATAAAAGCAGTGGTAAGAGTGGCCACCATATGAACCTCATGTACATTTGAATCACATGAAAGAGGGTTTAACTCTCTAAGTCTCTCTCTCTCTCCTCTCTCCTCACTCCTCTCACTCTCACTCTCTCTCTCTCCTCTCTCTCTCCTCCTCTCTCTCTCCTCTCTCCTCTTCCTCTCTCTCTCTCTCTCTCCTCATCTCTCATCCTCTCTCTCTCTCTCTCTCTCTCTCAGTCCTCTCTCTCTCTCTCTCCTCTCTCTCTCTCTCTCTCTCTCATCTCTCTCTCTCTCTCTCTCTCTCTCTCTCTCTCTCTCCTCTCTCTCTCTTCTCTTCTCTCTCCTCTCTCTACTCTCTCTCTCTCTCTCTCTCATCTCTCTCTCCTCTCCTCCTCTCTCTCTCACTCTCTCTCATCTCTCCTCTCCTCCCCCCTCCCCCCCCCCCCCCTCTCTCTTTTTCCTCTCCTTGTGTACAAATACATTAAATTTAACAGGGGAAATAGGGTGGAAAAAAAGAAACTGAGAATGTAGAGAATTTAAGAAGGGAGGATATGAATTGACCAATGAACAAAATAAATTTCAATATCAAAGTGTGAAAAATGTGAGTGAGAATGAAAGAAAAGAAAGAACTTAGCATCTATGGTATAGGACTAGGTGGAATCAGTTTACTTACAGATCAGTAGTGTTAACCACAAATTTTCTTTTACCACCTTGTTTTTTTTTTTTTTTTTTTTTTTTTTTTTGTAAATAAGAATATGAGGAAGGGAAGAGAGAAAAACATAAGAGGACAGGATAGAAAGATATATACACAAGTACAACCCCATTTCTCGGGGCATAGATAATCCCATGAGGTGCAGTGTCCCCTGTAAAATGAATTTACAGGCCTGAAAACCTAGATTGATAAATAAAAGGTTTATTGTAGAAATTTGGAAGTAAAGTTCAGTTAGAAAGATGCCAGGGCCGAAGTGGCCGCTAGGCGGGCAAGAATCCTTACATGGCTGGAAGGATACCATGTGTTGGCTGGGAGGGTTCCTGCAATGAGAGCGTTCAGGCTCACCTCTTTTATACCCAAAAGATGATAGGGGTACCCCTAAGTTCTCAGCAGGCTTTTCAGTTAGCTCGGATCAGGTGAGGGCTGGGGGAAGCTGAGCTGAGGGTGGGGGCTGGGCCCGGATATTCAAAGGGTGCCTTTGACCAGGATTTGTGAATCAAGGTCAGCCTGAGTTGGGCAATTAGAAAGGAATCTTAAAGGGACTTCAACCCCCATCATTATCTTGAACATGAATAAGATGAAGTCAATAATAAAACAAAAGAGAATAGAATGGATTTAAAAAGGGAAATCCAACAATATATTGTTTATAAGAAGGGTACATGAAATATTAAGATTTATATAACTAAAGTAAAACACTAGAACAAAATCTCTATGCATCATATGAATTCAAAAAATGGATTAACAATCATGATCTCAGGGCAGCTAGTTGATATAATAGACAGAGCACCAGCCCTGAATTCAGGAAGACCTGAGTTCAAATATGGTCTCAGACACTTAACACTTCCTAGCTGTATGACCTTGGATAAGTCACTTAACCCTAATTGCCTCAGCAAAAAAAAAAAAACAAACAAACAGATATTTAATCAAGGACTTTTAAAGAAAGAATTTAAAATTAATTAAAGCCTAAATAATTCAGTCTTAAGGAATTTATAGGTCAAAGAATAAATTACAAAAACAACAGATTACTTCATCAAAGAAAATGAGAGCAGCATACCAAAACTTTTGAGATGAAGCTAAGCAGTCCAGAAAGGAAAATTTATGTCTCTGAACTCTTTAATCAATAACAAAAAAAGAAGTGATCAATGAATTAGACATACAACTGAAAAAGATTTAAAAACAATAAATTTTAAAAACCCAATTAAACAAGAAATTCTGAAAACCAATGAAGAAATTAATGAAACTGAAAGCAAAAATAAAATTTCTTAAATGGATGAAATTCGAAGTTAGTGTTTTAGAAAAATAATAAAACAGTGCATCTGATTTTAGAAAAATAATCAATTTCAAAAAATGAAGGGAGATTTCATAATAAATGAAACCCTCAGAAATCATTTTGCTCAATAACATGCAAACAAAAGTAATAGCTCAGAAAAATCATGAATATATATGTGTGTGTGTGTGTAATATTCAAGTGAAGAGAAAAATAAATAATTTTTTAAAAATAATTCAATTTCAGAAAAATAAATAAAACAACCCAAGACCAGATGAATTTAAAATTGAATTCTACCAGACATTCAAAGAATTAATTTCAATATTACTGAAATTGTTTACAAAAATAGTAAAAAAAAAACCAGATATACACAAATTCCTTCTATGATACATATTGTTTAACCATTAAATCAGGGAAATGACCAATCTTCTAGAAAAATATAGATCAATGTTTCTAATGACTATCAGGGCAAAAAAATTTGCCAATTAAAGCATAGATGGCTTAGTAACTTTGTCCTCAATTTTCTTTTTATTTAAGATAATCAATTTTAATGGTTTGTACCCCAAGACAGGACCTGAGAGACTGACTTCAGATATGTATATATGTAGTCCCCATTGAGGTATTTCTGCAAGAGTTCTGGTCACCAAGGGATTTTTCAGAGAGCCCATTTGGAGGCCTGGACTCTTCTCAATTCAGAGTCTAAATCCTCTTCAGGTTAAGGAAAGCTCCACTTTGAGGTGAAACTAGAAAAACCACCCAATTTTTTAGTCTGCAGAAATTGTTAAGTGAGAAGTGCTAAGATTCTTTCAAACTTAAAGTAACCTCCACTTTGGAGAAGAAAAAGCATCGAAATAGAGAGAATCCTCAACATTAGTGGAGAAGAAAGAGTTTTGTTTTGTTTTGTTGGATTTTTTTAAAAATCATGATTAGAAATGTATCCCTTTTAGAAAAGAAAAAGTTTTTAGGCAAGAAAAAGGATTTAGGGAAGTAAAAGAGGCAATTCGTTTCTCTTTTTTAAAAATTCTTTTTTATGTAATTAAGCAAAAAACTTAGAAGTGGAATTCTATAATAGAAACATGAAATAATAGGGAAAAAAATAGAAAATAAACTTATATTTAAAAAGAGAAAGGAAAACATTGCTAAATTGCATCCATCTTTAAAAATACACATATATGTACATATATATACATATGTGTACACATATGTATATATATATACATATATACACATATGTACATACACACAAAGGCACTTTAAATGGGTGAATCCAATTGACAAATAAGTCTGAAGCAATTTGAAATTGTTACAAAATTACATTTTCTTATTGATAAGATTATTAAAAAACATTAGCACAAATAATAAGAAGAATTAATCTTACGCTGACAGCAGGACCCAATCACATGACTGTACTAAGTTGTATACTTAATAGAGGAGACAAATAAAAATCCTAATTTCAAAATGTCCTTGAAAAAAGGTGTGATTTAACGTTGTGTTATTCTAGTTAGATGTTCCTTGTGTGTCTGTTTTGTGAATGATAGAACTAACTTTAGGAATGGTGGGTCCCTTGCTTTGAATAAAAAGAGACTTTACACAATTAGGAAAATCTTTAAGAGAATGGGAAATCTATTCTTTCTTATCTTTCTTATCTATGCTTTGTGCTAATCCATGCTGAGAAGTGCTTCTAAGGGTTTGTCTTGTTTCATGTCATTTGCTATGGGGAAAGAATAAAAAGTAAGACTTTTCAAAAAGTCTACAGAAAAGACAAATCTTTCTTTTCTCTCTTTATTTCCAATATTAGTTAGTCACTTTGACATTTACAGAGATGAAAGACAGATAACGATTTATAATAATTAGAAACTAAGTTTGTTATTGTCTACTGGAAATCATGAAATGTTTTGAAATTTTTTTGTATTTTGAGGTACCAGAAAACTTTGTAAAGTTTAATGAAAACGTAAATTGACAGATCAGTTATTTCATAAAAGGAACTTTAAAATTACTAGAGATTGATTTTAAATGTGTAGTTTGAATTTTAAGAACTTTTGCTAATCAAAGAATGTTCAGGATTCAGTGAAATACAAATTTTATAAAATTCAGAGAAGAGTTAAAATAAGAAAAACTTAGAAAATAACACAGAAGAAATTATAATAAAACTCTAGTGAGTTTAAATGATTCCACAAGTCAGAATTTTAAAAGAAACAAATTTGCTAAGCCCTAAGCAGTTTTAGTTAGCCAGTCTGTGAGTATAACGTTTTGAGGTAACATTGTGAAACTGTTTTTAATATTAATGTATAATAAAGATATACTTTATTTTTTATTAACTTTTCTTTTTATGTATATTAACATGTATATTAACTTTTTAAATACACATTTCTTTATGCATCGTATTGGGAGAGAAGAATCAGAACAAAAGAGAAAAAAACAAGAGGAAAAAAACAACCCCATGAGAGTGAACATAGCATGTGTTGGTTTACATTGAATCTCTATAGTTCTCTTTCTTGTTGCTGATGATGTTTTCTATCCAAACTTTATTGGGATTGTGTTGGATCATTGAATGGATGAGAAGAATTTTGTCTTTCATAGTTGATCAAAACACAATCTTGCTGTTACTGTGTACAATGTATTGCTGGTTCTGCTTATTTTGTTCTGCATCAGTTTGTGTATATCTTTTTTAAATCAGCTTATCATTTTTTATGAAACAATAATATTTCATTACTTTCATATACCATAACATTCAGCCATTCTCCAATTGATGGGCATCTACTCATTTTCCAATTCTTTGCCACCACAGAAACATTTTTGCACATGTATTTTTTCTTCATATGACTATAGGTGGATTTAATTTCATTATCTGAAAATTGTCTATTTATTAAAGACATACTTTAAAACTATACTTAAAGTTGGGACAAATTTATGATAGGAAGAAAGTGTGAATTTTTCTTATTAGAAGGCAGAACAGGAAAGTTTTAGGCCATCTTCAGATCCCAAAAGAATAAAAGTAGGTAGAGTTAAAATTTAACTTTCTGTTCTTTATGGCTTTTAAACAACCAAGGTGAAAACATTAAGCAAGTCCTGATTATGAGTCTCAGATTAAAGGTGAATCCCAAAGTGCTAAAAAGCTTGTTTTGAAATCAGGAGGCAACTGAAAGTAAATGAAATGTAATGTTACTACTGTAGTTAAATCAATTGTTTAATAAATTAGAAGCACAGTAAAACTTGTATTGAAATCAGTAGAAGTGAAAATAACTTCAAAATTCTGTTTTGGTAGAACTCTAGTTAGGGTAAGAATGATTGAAGATAGAATTAATCAAGAATATAACATAGGAAAGCATAGCAATGAATTAAATGCATGCACACCTAATAGAGGGTACTCAAACTACAAAAGATCAAATTAAAAGGACCATATGGCTTATAAGTAAATAAAAACCCAACAATTTTGAGAGAATAGAATCTGTGAATCATTCCAGGATATTTCTTGTTCAAACTCAGTGGGTTAAAGCTTTTTCTAGAACTTATAATGGTTTTGATATTGGCAAGATGCATTCTGAAGCCCACCTAAAGTAGCCAGATGTACTTCCCCTTTCTTTATTCTATCTATAGAGCAGACAAAGGGAGGTTTAAAGCCTATCATATATTTATTTAGACATACTTTAAGATATAACTATATATATATATTAATGTAATGAGTTTTGCCTCCAATTACATTGAATATATGAAAATTTATCTGTAAATGAAGTATTTTCAAATACTTGAAAATGACTATCATGTTTTCCTTGAGTGTCATTTTTTCCAGATTAAATATGTTTTAAATTTATTCTAATATGATTGGATTCAAGGCTCTTCATCATCTTAATTCCCTTCCTCAGGTCATTCCAGTTTGTCAACATATATACTATTGTATATAGTTATATACAATAACTATATCCAGCCCTAATGTATAATTAATGAGGTTTTGTTATTCAAGGTAGAATCTTCTGGGACTTTAATATAATTCTAAGTTTTGATTTCAGTTATAAGTGTCTGACCTCTTATAAGGTTACTAGTCTGTCATTTAAGAAAAATGTCGGAAGCCCAATAGGAGTAGCATTTATAAACTCCCAAAATTGGATGTCTGTCATAGAGGAATAGTTGGGGAGGAAACCTTAGGAAGACTAAGATAAAGACCTTCCTGATTCAATTTCCCATTTATTAAAGACATACTTTAAAATTGTACTTAAAGTTGGGATAAATTTATGGCAGGAAGAAAGTGTGAATTTTTCTTCTTAGAAGGCAGAACGGGAAAATTCTAAACCACCTTCAGATCCCAAAAGAATAAAATTAAGTAGAGTTATAATTTAGTTAACCTTCTGCTCTTGATGATTTTTAAACAACCAAGGTAAAAAACATTAAGCAAGTCCTGATTGAGATTGAAAGTGAATTTCAAAGTGCTAAAAAACTTGTTTTGAAATCAGGAGGCAACTGAAAGTAAGTGAAATGTAATGATACTACTGTAGTTTAAAAATATTTTCCTTTTAAAGGAAATTTCCATTTAAAGACACAAGACATTTTCCTACCTGGTTAATTCTGAGACTGGCTATAATATTGTTTCATTCAATAGGTTGCCTATGACTCATACCTGAAATCAAACAGGACTAAGGCTAACATGTTCTTGCCTTTCTCCTCACAAAGCAAATTCCATCGATAAGGGCAAATATAAATTAATGCCTCATTTATTCATAAGAGATAAATTCTATTGGTAATTTTTGATTAAGTAATATGTTAGTATAGTACTACTATACTAAGGAATAATTTTGAATTGTCATTTGAATCCCAAAGAATAGAAACCATGAGGTTTATGGGATATTTAGTTTACAGGAGATCATACTACATCTTTTTTTCTCCCTGAGGCAATTGGGGTTAAGTGACTTGCCCAGGGTCACATAGTTAGCAATGTTAAGTGTCTGAGATCATATTTGAACTTGAGTCCTCCTGACTTCAGGGCTGGTGCTCTATCCACTGCACCATCTAGCTGCCCCCAACATTTTTTCATTATATTGATATGATAGTGGTAAATATGAATTAGTGGGAGATGTGATTTAGTAATAAATGTGTCACAATTTTCAAAATGAATTAAGAATTTTACACGTAAACCTAGTGTTGATAATTGTGAAGAGGATGAAATTATTTTCCTATTTGAAGCATCTATCTGATAATTTTAAGAGAAAGACAATTTTCCAATTCAGGCTCTCATAATGAAATATTTGAATCTCTGAAATTTCAGGTGAATTTTGTGTTCTTAATGTAATGATCCTTCTATAAAATAAAGCTATAGAAGCTATTTTATGTTGAGTTTGTATTGAGTTTTCCTACAAGAGTTTCCTCTTGGAATCTAAGAAGAAAATCTGAAAGGAAGACATCTTTTCAGAACTGTCCTAAGATTTGTTCCAGAAATGCTCATCTTTTGCTTTTTATAATTATAAAGTAGGATGAAAGAATTCTACAGCATGGGGCAATGGATGGTGAGAAGACTTGCTACAGTGGAACATTCTTCTTCCCTTGCTTTTTACCCTCATTCCCTCCTCCTATCTCTGGGCCTCGCAAAATCTGCCCTCAAAGTGCAGCAGAAAGATCTATCATGAAGGCTACCCTTCTCTATCAATACATCTGGACTACATGATTACTTACATACCTTAGAAGAACTGAGAATCACCAACTCTATATCTTTTGGTGAGATAAAGGACCACCATATAATGTACTACTACTTCTTGAAATTCTACAAGCATTACTTTCTGCTCTGCCTCTAAGCCTTCTAGAAACCCAGTCACTGTCATCTGACTTAGTAACATAATCTAGAGACCCCTGAACTTTGTCATCTCACTCCCTGTAAGCTCTTAGCTTCTTTTTCTGAATAGGGAAGAATACTGACTAGGCAGCCGCAGAAATACTTTACCTGTATTTCAATTCCTTTTTTATTTTAATGCACCATGTCTTATTTATTTATTTACATTTTTAAAAATTAATTTTATAATTATAACTTTTTTTTGACAGTACATATGCATGGGTAATTTTCTACATTATCCCTTGCACTTACTTCTATTCTGAATTTTCCCTCCTTCCCTCTATCCTCTCCCCTAGATGGCAGGCAGTCCCATACATGTTAAATATGTTATATAGATACAATATATGTGTGCAGAACCAAATTTCTTGTTGCACAGGAAGAATTGGATTCAAAAGGTAAAAATAACCAGGGAAGAAAAACAAAAACTGCATTTCAATTCTTAACAAATTTAAATGACAAGGAGTGGCTAAACAAAGTATGGTACATGAATGTAATACTATATTGTGGTATAAGAAATAATAAACATAATGAATACAGAAAAACATGGAAAGCTCTACATGAGTAAAGTCAACAGGGCCATAAAACAATGTGCCTGGAAATATAATTGGAAAGACCAACTACATTCATACACACACACACACACACACACACACACACACACACACACACAATCAAAAGTAAATGTTGCAAAACTATAAAGAACAAACATAGATGGAAAGAAATGAAAAAAAATCTCCATCTCATTTCTTTGCAGAGGTGAAAGATCTGCAAATATAATACATTGCACATATTTTTAATACTTTTTCAATTTCACTGATTTTTCTCTCCTCCTTAAACTAAAAAATATATATATATATGTATATATATATATATATATATGTATATATATATATATATATATATATATATATATATATATATGTATATATATATATATATATATATATATATATATATATATATATATATATATATATATATATATATATATATATTATTTGTCAATGAGATGATTGAAGTCAGTTTCAATGATCTCGTGATGAAGAGAGTCATCTACACCCAGAGAGAAGACTGAGGGAACTGAGTGTGGATCATAACATAACATTCTCACTCTTTTTGTTATTTTTCATTTGTGTTTTCTGATTCATTTTCTCTCCCTTTTGATCTGATCTTTCTTGTGCATCAAGATTATTGAATTACTTGCCATCTAGGGGAGGGGGGAGGGGGAAGGAAGGGAAAATGTGAAACACAAAGCTATGCAAGGATCAATGTTGACAAATTTTCTGTGCATATGTTTTGAAAATAAAAAGCTTTAATAAAAATTTAAAAATTAAATTTATATATATATATATATATATATATATATATATATATATATATATATATATATATATATATTTTGTTACATAGGATAGCTATCCAGGAGAGAAAGCCAGATAATGAAGAAATGTATAAAGTTTCAAAAAAAAATCAACCAACACATTTTAAAAAATCAAGATCTTCCTAAGATCTTCTACCTTACTTTGTAAATTCCACTACATATAACTTAAAGCAGAGTAGAATTGTTTCTCTATACATAGCTGTAGTATATTTCATGATATATTGATACATGATACAATGGTACATAATACAATGAAAATATCCATCTATTATACCTATCAAATGGACATAAAATCCTTCTAAAAAGATAACTCTTTTCCTCTCTTCCTCATTCAAGACATGCTGATGTCATATCATATTTTGGGATTTTACATATGAAAAATCAGAACCACATTTATAATTATTCTGAATGGATTAACACACTGAATATCAATCCGCAGGCCAAATGTCTTTTTAAAAAAATTTCCCTCAATTATTGTAAAATCAATTTTTAATATTAAAGAAAAAGTTGAGTTCTAAATTTTCACCCTCCCTTTTCCCCTCTCTCCTTTCTCTAAGATAGTAGGCAATTTGATATAGGTTATACTTGTGCAATCATGCAAAATATATTGTCATTAGTCATGTTGTGAAAGAAAACTTAGAACAGAAAAAAACTCATGAAGAAAATGTTTAAAATGAAAAATACTATGCTTCAATCTGTAGTCAGACTCCATCAGCTCTTTCTTTTATCATGAGTCTTCTAAAATTGTCTTGGCTCATTGAATTACTGAGAATAGCTAGGCCTTTCAGTTGATCATTGTATAATATTACTGTTACTGTATAAAATGTTTTCTTCATTCTGCTCATTTTGTATCAGTTCATGTAAGTCTTTTCAAATTTTTCTGAAATCATCCTCTTCACATACCACATTCATTTCCTAATTGACGAATATCCCCTCAACCTAAGATTCCTTGCCATCACAAAAAAGAATTGCTATAAATATTTTTGTACAAATAATTCCTTTTTCCATTTTTCAGATCTCTTTGGGACCCAAACCTAGTAGTAATATTGCTGGATCAAAGGGCATGCATAGTTTTTATAGCACTTTGGGCATAGTTTCAAATTGTTCTCCAGAATGGTTGAATAAGTTCACAACTCCATCAACAATGTCTTAGTGTCCTAATTTCCACATATTCTCTCCAACATTTCTCATTCTCCTTTTCTCCCTTATTAGCCAATCTGATAGGTATGAAGTAGTACCTCAGAGTTGTTTAAATTTGTATTTCTCTAATGAGTATAGAATATTTTTTCATATGATCATAGACAGCTTTGATTTTTTTCAAGTGAAAACTGCTTTTTCATATCAATTGTGGAATGATTTGTATTCTTATTTTTTTGAGTCAATTTTCTACATGTTTGAGAAATGAGGCCTTTATCACTGGCTGCAAAAATTTTCCCCAGATTTTTGCTTTTCTTCTGGTTTTGTTTGCATTAGCTTTGTTTTTGCAAATCCTTTTTAATTTCATATAATCAAAATGATCTCTTTTTATATCTTGTAATGCTCTCTATTTTTTGTTTGGTCACAAATTCTTCTCTTTTCCATTAATCTGGCAGATAAACTATTCTATTCTCCTCCTAATTTGCTTATGATATCATACTTTATGTCTAAATTATATACCCACCAAATGTCTTTTAAATTGGTATCTGTGGATTCAAGGTTGAGGAAAAGTTTTCATGGTTTGAGGTATTTCAGGAGGTCTTTTCCTCAGAATGCTTCCAGATCATCACTTGCCTTGACAGCCATCTGAAATGAAGAGTTTAGGCTCTGGAATAAAATCCTTTCCCTATAACAAAAGTCTTACAGCAATTTGTTATGGGCCAGAACTTGAAACAAGGTGCTAAGTCAGTTATCTAATTTAGCATGGTATTTAACAGTTCTCTAGTTCAGTACATGTACTTAGTACTTACTCAGTTCTACAAGATTCATACCTTTAAGAGAGCATATATAAGCTAGGAGCCTCAGCCAGGATTCATTCCAGAGATTCAGAAGCCAGAGAAGGCAGGCCTCTCAGAACCAAGGAGAGAGATAGGCCTCCAGAAAAACTAGCCGAGCCCCAAGTGAAGGAGACAAGACTTTGAAGCAGACAATAAAGGATTTGGACTTTAATCCCTGGCTGCACTTGTGGTGATTACTATACTGAAATGAAGGCTGCTCCCAGAAGCCTCCCAAGAAACCTGATCCCAGAGAACATTATATTTTAGAGAAGAATATTACAACAATTAACTAACTTGTCACACACAAAGATACACTCTTATTTTGCCTTATTTTTCAATATCATAAACTAACAAATTGGGAATAGTATGAATGTCAACAATTTCATGTTTTGTCCAGTTATTGCCCATAGATTCCATAATAATTAGATTTGTCATCATATAAATAATTTTTAGATTACACAAACTTTTCAAACCATTATCTTAACAAATTGCTATAGTATTAACATATGCCCATTTGGTTTTTGAATGTGCGCAGCATAGTTTCTCTGTAAATAAATTTCCTAGTTACTAGTCTTAAATTAGAATTTGCAAAGGTTCTTATCCCTATGTGGGCTTCACATGCATTCCTATAGCTTCGTATTTAACATCTTTTTTTTTTTTGGCTGAGGCATTTGGGGTTAAGTTCTTGCCCAGGGTCACACAGCTAAGAAGTATTAAGTGTCTAAAGCTGGATTTGAGGTCAGATTCTCCTGATTTCAGGGTCTGTTTTCTATTTACTGCATCATCTAGCTGTCTCTCTCATGACACATCCCTCACTCTGCAAGAAAAGATGGAAAAGAGAGATCTGGGTGCATTTGTATAAGTAAAATGGGGGATTAGTTAATGAGAGTTCAGCAATTCCCTATGTGGGCTTCAAAGCATATGTATGTATTCTATGACTCTTTCCTATCTTTACTTTGTGGTAAAGAAAAGAAAAGAATATTTTTTCATTGGATATTGAACCAGAACTGAGAGTGCATACAAAAAATTCTCATAAGGGCAATTGTGCCTTTTTTCCCCAATAGTGGAAAGGCACTAACTGTTGTTAAGCCTCAAGGTAAGAAGAAATGTAGATCCAGCACCAGTAACTGACTCTTTACACTCAGGCTCACATCTGGCCATGAATATCTGATGCTTCTGCTCTTTATGTCTTTGCCTTTGTTCTATCTTGTTCTTAATGAAAGAGTGTTCACCAGTGTGACCTGGTGAACTATGAAAAGTCAAGAGAATAAATAGAAAGTAGAATTTATACCAGAGCTTAACATGTACTCTGTTTCCTTGCCTGCACTGAGGACTGCAGGAACGTCACCAAGTGGACTAAGAGATCCCTTTTCTCCCAGGTAATTGCCAATCACCATAGATTTGCAGAAAAAGATTATTTACCCCATGTAATTTTTGTTGTGTCCTTCATTTTTGAAAAGGACTAATGACATCATGAGGTTGATGTCTTGAGTTGTGAATTGAATATATGCACAAAGTTGTCAGATTCACTTTTTCCTCCAGAATCATTGAAATCTAATGGCAAGGCTTGAAGTACCTGTTTCTACCTTCACAGCTGTTGGCACAAATTGTTCTCATTCATCCATTCTCCTAGAGGAAATCTTCACATGCTTGGGGTATACACTCCACCAACTCAGCAATGGGTTTGATTTAGTAGTAATTAGTTATAGCTAGACAGTATGGGGCTCCACAAACGACTTCATCCTTTAGCCTTTCCAAACCTTCCCTTAGAAGTAATTTGAGACATTCTATGGGAAGGGAAGCCTACTAGTTGAGGGGAACATGAGCCATTTTCCTGGTGTTTCAGGGGGCCTTGTAAGAAAACAGATATCTTGAGGTCTGGAATAAGGAAGAACTAGGAAAGGCTAACAGAGACTATCTCTAAAAGCAACTCATGCTTATTGAATGAATCTGCCTTTCTTGGTCATACCCAACAAGTACTTGATTAGGAAGTCCTTCCCCTTCCTAGAATGGTGCTAGTTCCACAAGGACACAACTTTTGGAATCTGGGATTCCATAATCTCAAAGCTATTGTTTTAAGAGAATGTTTTGATGTTGAACAATGTCAGCATTCTGAGGATGTTAGAGGAAATGGAAAACTAAGCAAATTTAATGGTGTCAGGCTCAATTTCAGACTTTTGTGGAGAAGTGAATGCCCTGATCAGAGATAGTAAGTCCTATTTGGAAGTAAGATATGATCTTTCAGAGCTTGATGGTTGCTGCTGTGGTGATAGACTTGACAGAAGTCAGGGGACGCTCAGTTATCTTTGAAGAGCCCTAGAGCTAGAGTATTTTATCTTCAATGTAGATGTGTTCCTCAAGATCCTCTTACACACTAGCCATGTGACTTATAGTCATTAGAAGCTCTATTAGAAAGCCTTGTCAGATCCTCCATTTTTCAAAGCATCTCCATTCCCAGAGTGAAGGATGCTAACATCTATCTGTGTATATCTTTCTTGTATTGTATAGAAGACCAGTGAACCAGGAAAAAATGTTAAGAACCAAGTTCTCTTAGGAACCAGTAGTGGCATTAGAGTCAGGAAGACAATTAAATCTAGCCTTAGACACTTTCTAGTCATGTGATCTTGGAAAGAGCATTTAATCTCTACCTATCTCAAGTCTTTCAACTGTAGAGTGGGGAAGATAATAGCAAGCCCATACTAAGGTTGCTGTAAGGAACAAATGAGATAAGTGGCAGACCATAGGACTAATGGCAGGGGCAGGATGTCAAGGGTAGAATCCCATCCTTTGGCAGAGTTGCAACTTGTTAATGGAGGGCACTAATTGAGGGACTTAGTAAAGTGTGATATTGATTTCATTATTTCCATTTAACAATAGAGGCTTCCTCTGCTCTATCCCTTTTGTTAGGGAGACTGTTTTGCATTTACCAACACATGATAGGCAATTCTAGATGAAGGGTAATAGTAAGACACCGTTGTCATCTATTCTGTAGCAACGAGGGGACAATAAATGGGCTAATAATTGCTTTTCAGAAGTGGCATATTGAGTGCCTTCTTCAAGCTTAATGGTTGTTTAGTCTTATCACTTGCCAAAAGATTCCAGTCAGCCTCGTCTTTATGAAAAAGACTGCTAAAATCAGAAACCTCATATGGTCATAAGGATCTAGGGAAAAAAGAAAATTTGATAACCCATTTTAGGTCATATAGGCTGCATTATCATGCAGTTGGGAGGAGTTTTTTTTTTTTTTTTCCATTATCAATACACACAATTAGTCTTCTTTCAAAGAAATCAGTACTAGCCTCCCATCGCAGCATTCATGTCTGAAGGATCATGGCAATTCCTTCATTCATGACTTCTGATAAGAGAAAAAATGCTGTAAGGGAAAGCAGCCTCCATTCCATTCATGACCATCTGGTCCCCCCACAATTAGCTTGATCCTTAGCCTTTTTATTCATTCTTTTCCATACTAGATGCAAGAAGCTGATTTTTCCACCTTGGGGAATTTCAAAAGCTAGGAGGATAAGCCACAGGAATTCAGCACTCCAGGAATCCAGGCCACAAGTTATAGCCAGTCTAGCATCTGAGGTATACTGAAAAGCATAGAATAATCATGTCTAATGATCTTTAGGACTTTAGACCAGTTAAAGTTAACAGTGATTCCACCTTTGGATGTGAACTTGGTAGGATCCATGCTATGTAGGAACTGAATTGAATTTTAACCTAATCCCTTTTCAGAGATTAAAGTGTTGGGGTGGGGGGAAATTATGAGATCATAAGGGAAATGTTTGTGAATTTATTTTTGT
Organism: Sminthopsis crassicaudata; assembly: GCF_048593235.1. Taxonomy (NCBI): domain Eukaryota; kingdom Metazoa; phylum Chordata; class Mammalia; order Dasyuromorphia; family Dasyuridae; genus Sminthopsis; species Sminthopsis crassicaudata. Next base: position 322,064,920 of record NC_133620.1, read on the forward strand.
TGTATCTGTGAAGTAAATATTCCTTTGTAATAGCTACATGATATTAACTGGTTAAATAGAATTGGAGTGCTAGTTATTGGCTCCTAAAATAGAGGAGATTATGGGGGGGGGGAGTTGAGCCAATGATAGAGAAAAGAGAAATACTCCAAACACTTCAGGATATTCTGAGAACAATGAAGTAAGGGGAAGATGATGTAAAAATTCTGGCCCTGAGTGTAGGGCACAGCAAACACATTATGTGTATATTATATACTCAAGGACCACTAGATGTTTTAAACTAAACATGTCTGAAAGATAATTCATTACCTTTCTCCCTAAACTTTTTCTTTACTTCTTAGTTTCTGTATTATTATGGAAGGCAACAGCAGCCTACTAGTTTCCCAGGTGCACAACCTCAAGTAATCATCATCTTTCTCACCCCTATCCAATGGATTGCTGAGGCCTATAGATTTCATTTTTGCAACATCTTTCCAATATTCCCCTCTTTCTCTTCTGATACTGCCATCATTTTACTACAGGCCCTCTCATGCCTGGATTTTTGCAATAGCCTGATGGTTGGTCTGCTTGCCTCACTCTCCCCTCTCCAATCTGTCCTTCATTAAAACACCAAAATACTCTTCCTAATATGCAAGTTCAACCATGTAACTCTACTTTCTTTCGCACCCCCTCCCAATAAATTTCAATGGCTCTCTATCATCTATAGAACAAATACAAAATGTTTTATCCCCTATCCTATTCTTATAATCTTTTTACATCTTACTCAGTGGTCCTCAAACTTTTTAAATAGGGAGCCAGTTCACTTCCTCAGACTATTGTAGGGCTGGACTATAGTAAAAACAAAACCTCACACTCTGTCTCCACCCCTCAGCCCATTTGCCATAACCCGTCGGGCCGCATCTGGCATTTGTTTGAGAACCCCTGATTCTTAATGATATAGCATCAACAACTTGGAGAGTATAATAGCCTATGTTATCAGGAACTTGAATAGATCATGTCAAATTCACTTCCTTTCCTTCTTTACTTGGGTAACAAGAATGAGGGCTCAGAACAGTGTCATAAAATTAGGATAAATCTGTGGGACGTCCACCAAGCCTGAGAATATTGTTTTTTCATGGGTGGCCTCCTTTATGCCTTTTTGTGAATTAGAAGTTGCATTAATGATTCAGGACCTTGCTCACTGAGTCAATCCTTGCCTTTTAGTGGGAAAAAAATAGCCTAGCCTACATGTTAGGGATACTGGTAGATATTACTGATAGCACAAGGTATGTAACATTAATTGAATGAATAAATGCCCCAGACTCTCTAAATTGATCAATAGCATCTGCATAGAGATATAGCTTTATTAAGAATCTTGGTTTAATCAATATTTCAGCTTTACTTTGTTCAGTCTTCATGATCCCATAGTCCATCATACATCTCTTGAAGTTTGTTAATGTTGATATTCATTGTTTTCATGACACTACCTATATGTCTCATCTTCTGCCATCCCCTTTTCCCTTTGCCTTCAATCTTTTTCAACATCAGGGTTTTTTCCAATGAGTCCTATCTCCTCATTATGTGTGACCAAAGTACTTAAGCTTCAGTTTCAGTAATATGAGTGAATAATCTAAATTAACTTCTTTCAATATTGACTGATTTGACCTCTTTCTTGTCTGAGGGACAAGTTTTCTCCTGCACTGCAATTTGAAACTGTCAATTCTATAATGCTCAACTTTACTTCTGGTCCAATTTTCACAGCCATACATTGCTACTGGAGAAATCTTAGTTTTTAATATATGGACCTTTATTGATAAGGTGAGATCTCTGCTTGTAAGCATGTTGTAAAGATTTGTCATAGTTTTCCTTTCAAGGAGCAAAAGTGTCTTAATTTCATAGATACAGTCAATATATATGATGATCTTTGAGCCCCAAAATATAAAATCTGATATTATTTCTATTTCCTCTCCCTCTATTTCTCAGAAAGTGATAGGTCCAGTTGCTAAGATATTAGTTTTTGATATTAGACTTCAAAGTGGCTTTTACACTTTTTTCTTTTATCCTCATGAAGAGACTTCTTAATTCCTCTTCATTTTCTGCCATCAGAGTGGTATCATCTGCATATTTGAGATTTCTCTTATTATTTCTCCTAGCAACTTTAATTCTGGATTTTTTGATTCGTTTCACATGATATACTTTACATATCATTATTAAGTTACATAATTAAATTAGGTGACAACATACAAACTTCTTGTACTCTTTTTTCCAATTTCAAAACAATCAGTTATTGTTTGCTTCTATGTTGCTTCTTCATGCACATACTGGAAAATCCCCATACTTCATGCACATACTTCCAGAGACAAGTAAAATGATCTCATATTCCCATCTTTTTAAGAACTTGCCACACAGTTTTATGTACATATATGTGTATATGTATATATGTATGTATATACATACATATATGTGTGTGTATATATATATGTGTGTGTGTGCATATATATATAAACCATATAACTTATCCAGCCATTCCCTAACTGATGGACTTCTCAGTTTGCCAAAAGATTGCATGATAGGGTTATTAGCTTTCATATAGTTTTGGGAAGAACAAGAAAACAAAAAAACAAGAAACAGAGTATAAATGGTTACAAAGTCTGAAGTATCATAGATGATGGAAAACATTATGCTTACATAGAAGTGATGCATGTAGGACTGATGTGGTTAGTGGCTGTGCAGAAAGCTAAGATGTGAGAATCCCCTTCTGGTGGGTGCAGGTTCAATGTGAAACAATTCACAAACCCGAAATATTAGTGGCAAAAAAGAAAGTTTTGTTGTTGGCACTACAGAAGTCAGCTTTGCTAGAAAGACTGACTTCCTCAGTGGCAAGGTCCTGGAAGAGAAATAACAAAAGGTTTATCACTGAGAAGAAAATGTCTCTTCATAGTGGGCAGGGGTCCTGGGCAGTTATGCCAAAGAGAGGTTCCTTGACAAGGCATAGTCTTGCTTTAGGCCTGTGCAAGTTATGAGTTTAAAATTGCATTTTTAAATAGTAAATCTGACACTGAAGTTTCAATTGAATGAGATTACTGCCCCAGGCCTAGGTTCCAGTTAAATGAGATCACTTAATTTCCAGCTAAGTAGGAGTGGTCCTGGACTAATTTTCAACTCAAAAGAGAGTGAGCTAGTCCCACAAGATAACAAAATGACACCACTTATCTTGGTTCCCAGAGATGGGTCTCTCCCTGAGGAGAGCTCCTCAGAGTTTCCCTCCCATATTCCCAAAACTATCTGCATGAGAATTACCAACAACTCTTTCATTTCAAAATTCTGAATATAATACGAGGAACACACCCAGAGCAATCATGATGATTATAACTATGATTTATTTTGATTCATTGTGGGAAGACCTACAGTGAAGTAAAAGCAAAAATGATGAGTGAGCACTGAATTGGGAATTTAGAGATCCCTATTTGCATCCCTACTGGACCAAGTTGCTACATACTACTTTTGGGCAAATCATTTAATTTCTCTGGATCTTAGCTTTCTTAATTCTAAAATAAAAATTATGATAATAAGGTCCTTTTCCAGCTCAAATGCTTTATGATTCTATGAACTATGAAAGTTAAGAATTTTGTGGAGAAATTTGTCTATCCAAAGTATTCTCTTCTCCCTCAGTTTGTTACTAATCCTTTGACCTATTGTTCATGAAAGAATTGTAGAGTTGTAGAACAGGTTCATTTGAGTTCCTCCATTGTGCTCCATGATATAATTGGGTTGTTTTGATAAGAAAGTAAACTGTATTTTAAAACATTCATAGAATAGAGTCAGAAATAGTATAGAGAAATCATTCAGGAGGCTAAAGAATTATTTAGCAGGAATAGATATGAAGATATCTTAATGTAAGTGCTTATTTTGTCTTTTTGTTTTTAATTTTTTTTTTAGAAAGGGTAGATTTAAAAAGAAAGGTCAGTGTGGCAAAAATTCTACATTTAGAGTTAGATGATTTGGATTCAAGTTCTGGCTCTCACACTAATGAGCTACATTCCCTTTCTCAGTCTCAACTTCATTATCTGTCAAATGGCAGTGTGATAATAATATTTAATCAATATTTCTCAGGAGATTATTATCAGAAAATCAAACTGAATCTATAAAGTGCTTTTAAAAATGAATTATTGGAACAGTGGATAGAGCTCCACTCCTGAAGTCAAGAGGACCTGAGTTCAAATCTGACCTCAGATACTTGATACTTCCTAGCTGTGTGACCTTGGGCAAGTCACTTAACCCCTTTTTTTGCCTCAGCAAAAAAAAAAAAAAAATATGTAATCTCAAAGTGACAAAGTTCAAGATCCTAAGCCATATTTCTGAGTTCACTGCCAAGTCTTATTCCAAATACATTAGAATTGCAATTTTTATCCCAAACAGCACAAAAAAACTTAGAAAATTATTCACTCTAACAGACCCATTCTTCCAGACCTCACCTAAGGATTTACTCATCATGGCATTAGTATAGCAAGTTTGTGCACAAAATTCTGGGGAGCCCCTCTCATCATCCACAACTTTACAGCAGGGTGGGTTACTGTTAAAACTATCTTTCCAAAGTTTAATGCTGCTGAGATTGAATAGGCCTCTGGCATCCTGATTGGATATGAACTCTGTTTTCTCTGTCCAATCTGTCTCATTGGACCAGATGATTCTTCTCCCCGGCTTTTCCAGTGTTGCTTGGCAGATCAGTTTATCATTTTCCTTGGAGATTATAGGACTTTCTAGAAGAAGCAGAATCACAGGAAGACAAATAAATACCAGGAAGAGTCATTACCATCAGGAGGAACAAGAAGTATTGGACAAAGAATTTAGACAGCAATGCATTAGAGAATTCCACTTGTACTCTAGCTCATGATATCAACAACATCACCACCAATAATGATGGTGATGATCACAGTTTTTGTATAATACTTTAAAGTTTGCAAAATGCTTTACATATATTATTTTATTTGATTACAACAATCCTGCTCATAAAGTGAATACTATTCCCATTTTGCAGATGAGAAAACTAAGGTTTAGAAGTTAAAATGACTTATTCATGTCCAGTGCTCTCTCCACTCCTTTTCATATCTGTCTTCAAGAAGTACACAAAGTCCTATAGTAGGTCTTGGTAATTAAAAAGCAACTTGCTCTATTAGGAAAGGCAATGACTTGGTTCCATTCTAAACTGGAACTCATTGTATGACTTCTGAATTCACTAACTCTTTTCCTCCACTTATATTTATAGGCTTATTATGTACTAGGTACACACAGAGGCAGCTGGGTAATACAGTGGTTAGAACCCTGACGCTGGAGTCAGCAAGATCTAAGTTCAAAACTAGCCTCAGATATTTACTAGCTATGGGACATTGGGCAAGTAACTTAACCTCTGTTTGCTTTAACCACTTGAGAAAGATATAGCACACCACTCTAGTGTCTTTGCCAAGAAAACCACATAGACAGTATTGACGTTATAATTTGTGGGGTTGCTAAGAATCAGATACAACTGAACAATAGCAATGTTCCAGGAATCATGCTAAGCTCCTTAAAATTATTATTTTATTTGGTCATATGATAATTTATATAATGATTTATAATTAATTTATTGTGTGACTTTGGACAAGTGACTTTGCCTTCCTTCCTGAATCCAAGCTCATTGCTCTACTCACTGCATTACCTAACTGCAGAATAAATACAGAATCATAGACTGACAGTTTGAATCACTTAATTAAAACAATCCAGCTTTTAGAAGGCCGGCATCAAAAGCTCCTCTGCTCAAATTCAATTTCTGTCAAAACTCAATGTCAAAGTCTTCACCAGTCATTTCTGAAGACTTTCTGATCACAAGCATGCTTATGGACTTCTTGCCAAAACTATTCACCATTTAAGAAGCAGTTAGGTAGTATAATAAATACATTGGGATTTCAATTGTTACTCCAAATAGCCCAAAACAATTTGAAAAATTATTCACTCTATCTGACCCCTTCTTCCAGACTTCACCTAAGGAGTTGGACCTGATGTCTAGAAAACCTGAGTTCAAATACAGCTTCAGATACATACTAACTATACAACACTGGACAAGTTATTCAATGTCTTTTCTCATCTGTAAAATAGGGATAATAACATCAGTTCTTTCCCAGAATTGTGAGGATAAATGAGATATTTATAAACTTTTGCAAATCTCAAAAGTAATTTGTGTAATTTGCTAGCTAGCTTTTATTAAAGGAAACGTAATTACCAGAGATGAGGCAAGATGTGTTGTCACAGCTAAACCCTAAGATGCTGATCATTGCTATTGGAAGAGTTTGTTCTCAGAGAGGACCATGATATCAGGGAGGTGATACCATGACATGCAAATGAACTGGATTTAAATTGAGGGAAGATTGTGTAAGGTCACCTGCCTCACTTTCCCCTCCAGAGCATCTGAGTCCAGTGATCAGATTTTGATCAGAATGACTGGAGATGGTCCTGGGTACAATGGGAGACTTTCTTAAGCTAAAATCTTCAACAGATCTATAGTTTGCCTGAGGCCACATCCATTCAGACATTAAGGCTAGGTAGGAATAGACAAAGAATCTTCTCTTTCACTTAGTTAAAAAAAAATTCTAAATAAGTAAATATGGGAGGAGAAGACCCTCAGGATTTCTGGCGGAAGCATAAATGATTGCTGTTGACATTCAATCTGAGTCGATTAGTACCCAAATAATAATCAACTAGGACTTGGTCTGGGATCATCTATTGGTGGCCAATCAATGAGAACCAGAGGGGTTTTTTTTGTTTTTTTTTTAAAGACATGGTTTGGCTTTGATATCAGAATAAAGAGGCTCAGATGGATGTCTATGCAGCTGCTTATGGCACTCCTTCCCAATGCCTCATTCCCAGGACTTATAGGAGGCTTAGCTTCTTTGAGAATGTAGCTATGCAATTAATACATGTTCTAGGTCTTGATTATCTGAGATTTTTTTTTAATGATCCAACTCAGCAAGTTAAGGGGGGTAGAATTATTTCTCTTGAGGTAAAGATTTGTCTATTGCTTTAAATAGATGTCTGAGAAGAAACTCACCCACCAGGATAACCAGTTATATCTGTTCTGTCTTTGAAAGTCAAAGTGCTGGAGAGAATAGAGATTTGGCCTTGGAATCAGGAAGATCCAGATTCAAATCCTGCTTCTGAATAAAGTCATTTAAATTATCAATATCTCCAGGCAACTTTAAGACCATAAGCTACAAGTGAGTTGTCCATCAGAAGATGGAGTTTCCATACTAAAGAAATCATAAGTCCAAAATCTTGAAAAAGTTACCAGTGCTATAGTTACCTATATTAAGGTGTATGATCATTACATGTATACTCTAGGAGGTTAGGAATCTGTCACTAAACTTTGTGTTGTGATTACTGTATCTATATAATAGGCAAATAATGCTTGTTGAAGAATTGAACTTAGAGGAAGAGCTTAATATGTTCCTTAGCTTTATATATAAAAAACTTGCATTCCTGACTTTTTCTTACCTGAAACATACAGTCTAGTGAATTTAATTATGGACCCTTTGCTTAAAAGACGCCACCGGTAGAGTCCCTGATGGGAAATTTGGGTTTTCTCAATCACCAGCTTGACTTCTCGGTTCTCAAACATGACACGCATCCCTTTCTGAAGTGGATACTCTCCTACTGTGGTCCTGTTGAAGAGGAGTTCTCCCCTGTCGTTCTCATTTTTACAGAGATATAATCCTATCTCACGAAAGTCCATAGTGCTAGTGCAGTTTATCTCAACCCGGTCATTTTGGCAAGCAGATACTTCTTTCTTGCAGCGGAACTCTGCAAACTCTGCAATAAATGAACAAATTCCAGAATCATGTCATCACTACCACCACCATCATTTTCATCAACACTTAGAGAAACACTATTGTGTATGTGCCAAGTACTGGGGGCATCAAGAAACACAAGGCACTCACTACCTCTGACCTTAAGGACTCGCTGTCCCATAAGAATACATAGGGTCAAATGAATGACTGTCACAGATAACATTTACTCAAAGTTCAAAGGGCAAAGAGATCATTGAGGCATCTGGGGAAAGGCTCCATGGAGAATGTTACCCTTGAGTTAGCTTTGAAAGATTCTCAATTACTCTGAGAATTCTCAATTCAATTTAACAGATTTCATGCAATGCCTAGTGAATGCTGGGGATACCGAAAAAAGGAAAAAAGAAAGAAAGAAAGAAAGAAAGAAAGAAAGAAAGAAAGAAAGAAAGAAAGAAAGAAAGAAAGAAAGAAAGAAAGAAAGAAAGAAAGAAAGAAAGAAAGAAAGAAAGAAAGAAAGAAAGAAAGAAAGAAAGAAAGAAAGAAAGAAAGAAAGAAAGAAAGAAAGAAAGAAAGAAAGAAAGAAAAAAAAGAAAAAGAAAGAAAAAAGGAGACATCTTCCCTCAAAGAGCTCATATTCTACTAATCAAAAGCTATTTGACCCATGGGAAGGTGGTGGTGGAGGTGGTCCAGGTCTGTGATTTCATTCACTGGCCTGTTTTAGCTCCATTAAACATGCTAACTAAACACTCAGCCAAGTCCAGCCCAAAACTTCATTAGAAGCCCTACAAAGAACTATGTCACACCAAACTCATTGTGTAAGTTTAGGACTCAACTCCCCACTCAATGTGAAGATTGGAGAACAACTTCTGACCTAAGAAAAGTCTATTCCTTTTTCTCCCTGGATTCCCTGCCTCCCTCATATAGTTTCTTGTGTGTTTTTTTGTTTTTGTCTTTCCCTTGATTTCTGTCTGATTTCATGTAGAGTTGGCTTTCCTGCTGACTTTACCAAAGAGGGAACTGTATGTATCAGAAAAAGAACTTTTGCCCAGGGTCCTAAACTCTCTAGGTTGTCTTAGTATGAAAGACCATTGACAAAGAAAGTAAGATCTAGATATAGGATTAGTCATGAGAGAATGTGTCAGAGAGATATGAATAGAGGAAAATACCATAGGAAAAGTGAGAACAAGAGAGAGAAAAATTCAGAGCTGGAAGGAAATTATTTTTCTAGGGCTCAGTTTTCTTACCTATGATTTCTAAGGATCCTTCTAACTCTGAATTATACTCTTTTTATTCTCTCTCTTGTTCTTTTCTTCAGAGATTATGCAGAGAAGATGGAGAACAAAGATACTCACTTGAATTTCCTGTGGCACTCAAAGCTACCAAGAGACAAAGGATTCCACTTGTTCTCAGTAACATCAGGTCAGATAAACTGTAGTAGCTTGTAAAGATATTGAGAAATCAGGCTTCAAGAGTCACTCCTCTTTGTCATCTGTTCTCCAGACACCCCCTGGAGAAAGAAAAAGTCAATGGAAAAAAAGTTCTTACAAACGATCTTTGCTTGGTCCTATTATCCTCTATGAGAAGTGACCATTGCTGGATTAGGAGTTAGTCTACCCTTTCAACTTCCAGTAGTCATAGGATCATATGATTCAGTGTTGGAAAGAGCCTTTGAAATTGTCTAGTCAACATTTTATAGGCAAGGAAAGTCCTCAATCTGGGACTCATCCTCTGCTTTCTTCCTACTATCCATTGCCATTGATTACTCACATTCATTTTATAGGTGAAGAAAGTGACTCCTGGAGTTTTGAATACTCTTGTACCTCTTACTATCTGTGTTTCTCTTCCCAGATCCCAGTAAAATGAGAAAAGAATGTAGATTTATGATTATTTAGCAATAAGATAGAGCCATAGAGGATGCTAAGTTGAAGCTGAGAAAGATACAGTGAAAGATAGAGGCATAGAGACAGAGACAGAGAAACACAGAGAAAAAACAATGACCTTCAAGATCATTCATTCCAGCTTTCTGATTTTACAGACCAAATGGAGGTTTAGATACTATCAGATCACATACTGTCCAAAATCACACAGGACCATGATTTGATTTATGAGCTCACTGCTCTTTCCAATGAGCTTTTGATATTGTTGAGTAGCTTCAAGTTTTTTTGCTTTTTTTTTTTTCCCCTGAGGCAATTGGGATTAAAAGACTTGCCCAGGGTCACACAGCTAGGAAGAGTTAAGTATCTGAGTTCAAATTTGAACTCAGGTCCTTCTGACTTCAGAACTGGTGCTTTATCCACTGTACCACCTTCCAGTTCTTTATGATCCCAACTGGGATTTTCTTGGTAGAAATACTGGAGTGGTTTACCATTTCCTTCTCCAATTCATTTTAGAGGTGAGGAGAATGAGGTTAAGTGACTTGCCCATGGTTACACAGCTAGAAAGTATCTGAGGCCAGGAAGATGAGCCTTTTGATTCCAGGCCTGGTGCTGTATCCATTGTATCACCTAGCTCCTCCTAAGTATAAAAAAATTTCTTGATGCTATCATTCAAAGGAATTATGTCCAAAAGCTGAACAGATCAGCTCTTTCCTAATGCCAGATCAGCTTCAGGATAGGTACGCTTGTGATGACAGTTTGGCACCTTAGAGCTTGACATATAAACTGACTTTTTTAGCTGTGACATGGAATTGCTAAGGAAAGCAAAATAGCAGAAACATCCAAATCCCCTTATAAGGCTTCACCCATGGTCTGAGATTCCAGACTCATGAACCTAAAAGAGGACCAAGATGAAAATGTTGGCAAAAGAACCTTTTTAATCAATAAGCATTTATTTTTCCCAGGTTTAAATTTATTTATTAATTTTAATACAGATTTCTTTATGAATCATGTTGGAAGAGAAAAATAAGAACAAAGGGGAAAAACCACGGGAGAGAAAAAAATGGAGAAAAAAGTGAACATAGCATGTGTTGATCTACATTCAATCTCTATAGTTCTTTTTCTGGATGCAAAGGGAATTTTCTGTCCAAAGTCTATTGGGATTGGTTTGGACCAATGAACCACAGAGAACCAATTCTTTCATAGCTGATCGTCATGCATTCTTGCTATTATTGTTTACAATGTATTCCTGGCTTTGTTTGTTTTGCTCAGCATCAATTTGTGTAAATCTTTACAAGCCTTTCTAAAATCAGCCTGTTCATCATTTTTTAATAGAATAATAATATTCCATTATCTTCATATACCTATTCAACCATTTCCCAATTGATGGGGAATCTACTCAAGAATCTTTAGTTCTTGAAAACTTTGAAGCCTCAGGGTAACAACTTAATTTAACTTTGCTCCTAAGAAAATCAAACCTAAGGGAGGACAAGTGGAAAAGATAAAAACGATTTTTCAAAAAGTACATTAAGAAGGGGCAGCTAGGTGGTGCAGTGGATAGAGCACCAGTCCTGAAATCAAGAAGACCTGAGTTCAAATGTGGGCTTAGACATTTAACACTTCCTAGCTGTGTGATCTGGGCAAGCCACTTAATTCCAATTGTCTCAGCAAAAAAAAAAAAAAAAAAAAAAAAAAAAAAAAAAGTACATTAAGAATACACAAGTGGGGCAATTAGGTGATAGAGTGTTGGGATAACAAAACGGCACTGTTGGTATATAGAATAGACTTTTGACAAAAAGAACACTTGATTGTATTAATAATTCTAAAAATCAAGCTTGTTGAAGGACCCATCTTTTAAAAATTCTAATATCAAAAGTTGATATTAGCAGTTGTAGCAAAACACTGGAAGCTTGTCTACTAAGTGTATATATATATATATATATATATATATATATATATATATATAAATAAAATGACATCCCTTTTCTCAACTATTTGACATAGTTATAGAAATGTTAGCTTTAATAATAAGTTAAGATGGGAAATTAAATATAAGTGTCTGTAAAAAGGAAATAAAAGTTCTCTATTTTCAGATGACTTACTGATTTACTTAGAAAATCACAGTAAATCAATGAAGAAATTAATTTAAATAATAATTGCATTAACAAAAAAGTATCAAAATATATAATAGATGCACAGAAACTAGCAGTATTTTTATATAATACTCTAAATATATATAATATATAATAATATAATATATAATACTCTAAATAAAAAGCTTTAAACTGCACAAAATGCAGAAATAAAGAAAAAATTAAATAACTGTAGAATCACTGAAATTCATTGTTAGGCCCTGAAAACAAAATTAAAATGGATATTCTATCTAAATTGATTTATAATTTCAATTCTTTACCAATAAAATTGCCAGGTAATTCTTTCCTAGAAATTATCATAGTAAAGTACATCAGTATAAAAAATTTTGTTACATATGTACATTTTTTTATATATATTTCCATATGAGTCAGATTGGGAGATAAAAATCAGGGGAAAAAAGGAAAAACCATGATAAAAGAAAGAAAGAAGAAGAAAAGGTAGAAATAGTGTGCATTGATCCATATTCAGTTTCCATAGGTCTTTCTCTGCATACAGATGGAGTTTTCTGTCCAAAATTTATTGGGATTACCTTAGATCACTGAATTGCTGAGAAAAATCAAATCTATCATAGTTGATTATCACACAATCTTCTTGTTGCTGTGTACAGTGTTCTCCTGGTTCTGCTTGCTTCATTCATCATCAGTTCATATAAATCTTTCCAACCTTTCCTAAAATCAGCCTGTTCATCATTTACCTGGTCCAGTTCTTAACTTTGTGTCATGTTCTCCCTTTGGAAGTCCGGGGAAGTCTGGGGACCCCTTGTCAGAACACTGTCAGTTATCTACATTCATAATAGAAGGCTAAATTTCAGTTAGAGATTAGAGAAAATAAAGATATAAATTTTTCACATTCAAGTTCATGTACCCTTTGAAATCTATCAATAGATTTCCTTGAAGGTTCATCAATCTCACATGTCCTGATCCAGGAGATCATCTAGAACAATTAAAATTCAGAGTTTAAGTGACTTTTTCAAGACTTGTTTTGAAGTGTATTTTATTCCAGTTTATTCCCTTAATTTAGTTTATTCATTCAAGAAGCCTTCATTAAGTAGCTAAGTATGTACTATGTGGAAAGCACTTTCTGAATATTGAGCAAACTGCAAACTTGTTGCAAAATGCAATTCTTCCCCTCAAGAAGATGTTTAGTAGAATGATTTTGCCTTCCTTGAAACCCTTTATTATTTCAGTATTTCTGAGTCACACTAGGAAAACAGAATTCTGATTAGCCACAAGTGCTACCTACCCACAGATTATTCTTTATCACCTTCTTCAGAGAGTGCCCTCAGTCCATTTCCCACCCCCAATAATTGCAAAATGTTGGAAATCACCAACCAGTTAAATGTATTTGCTCTAGGCAGGACAGAAACTGCAGTGCCTCCTGTGTTCTGGATTTCTCTGGTTATCAGTATCTGGTTTACCAGTATCTGGTAAACAAAGTTTTATGTTTATGTAAACTACTGACCTGCCTGGTGCGTGCAAAAAAGATTGTGTCTTTCAAGGAAAATTTGAACTCTTTAAGATTACTCATGCAAATTAAAATATATAAAAGGACTTTGAAAGGATGGTTGCTTATCAGACAGATCTTTGGACTAGGGAGAAATTTATGGCCACAGAACTAGAAAACATTATAAAATGTAATGTGGACAACTTTAATTACATTAAATCAAAAAGGTTTTGCACAACAAAACCAATTCAGCCAAGATTAGAAGGGAAGCAGAAAGTTGGGGAATTTTTTTTTTTTCTTTTTACAGCCAGTGTTTCCAATACAGGTCTTATTTCCAAAATACATAAAGAACTGAGTCAAGGTTTTAAAAAATACAGGTCATTCCCCAATTGATAAGTGGTCAAAGGATATAAATAATTTTCAAATAAAGAAATGAAAACCATCTATAGTCATATGAAAAAATGCTCTAAATCATTGTTGATTAGAAAAATGCAAACTGGGGCAGCTAGGTGGTGCAGTGGATAGAGCACCAGCCTTGAATTCAAGAGGACCCGAGTTTAAATCTGGATCTCAGACACTTAACACTTCCTAGCTGTGTGACCCTGGGCAAGTCACTTAACCCCAGCCTCAGAAAAAAGGAAAAAAAAAGAAAAAAGGAAAAAAAGTAAAATGCAAACTAAAACACCTTTGAGGTACCACTTCACATCTCCCAGATTGGCTAAAATGACAGGAAAAGATAATGATAAATGTTGGAAAACTGGAACATTAAACCATTGTTGGTGGTGGTGTGAACTGATCCAACCACTCTGGAGAGCAATTGGGAACTATGCCCAAAGGACTATAAAATTATATTTGATCCAGCAGTAGCACTATTGGGTCTGTAATCCAAAAACATCATTAAAAAAGGAAAAGGAACCATATATGCAAAAATATTTGTAGTGGCAACGTAATGGCCAAAAATTGGAAAATGAATAGATGCCCATCAATTGGTGAATGGCTGATTAAGATAATGGTACTTGAAAGTAGTGGAAAATTATTGTTCTATAAAAAATAATGAACAGGCTGATTTTAGAAAGTCCTGAATTAATGTTGAGTGAAACAAGCAGATCCAGGAAAACTTTACACAGCAACAGCAAGACAGAATTGTTTCTTCTCAGTGGTTCAACGATCCAAAGCAATCCCAATAAACTTTGGATGGAAAATGGCATCCAAACACAGAGAGAATATGGAGACTGAGTATAAACTAACACATGCCATGCTCACTTCTTTTTCTTTTTTCTTCTGTTTTTTTTTTCTTTTGTGATTTTCCCCTTTTGTTCTGATTTTTCTCTCCCAACATAATTCAAAAGGAAATATGTAAAAAAAATGAAAGCCCATATATAACCCCCCCACAAAAAAAGTTGTTTCTACATGTAACTGGGGAAAATAAAAATTAAAGAAGGAAAAAAAAAAGAACGAAGGAAAGAAATAGAAAGAACAAAGGAAAAAAAAAGCAAGAAAGAAAGAGAGGAGAGAGAGAGAGAGACAGAGAGAGGGAGAGGGAGGGAAGGAAGTCGGGAAGGAGGGAAGAAAGTGATTGCTTTGAATCTGTGTTGGTGTGTGTGAAAGTGTGGAGGTGTGAGACCATTTGCAGCTACCTTGGCAGAAAGGAAAGTGAAACATTCTGATAATGGGCCTTTGAAAATGCTAAAATCTATGATGTCATTTTCCCCAGAGATTTGGCTTGCTCAGCTCTCTTCCAAGATGTTATCATGCTGGCTGCCAATCCTAAATGGGAAATAATCCTTCTCAGGTTTACAATAATGACCGCAATAGTAGCAGCAGCAAAGGTCATTCTCTAAGAATTTAATATGCCATCACAAGACTTACTGACCTTTGAAACCTTGGCCATTACGTCTAGGAAAAAAAAAAACAAACAACCGGCAAACCCTGGAATTAGGAAATCAGCTTTGCCACTGACACCCTGTGGAGCAGTTGACATAGCATTTGATTTCTGTAATCTGTAGAATCCTCCTTTGTAAAATGGAAGTGACCATATTTGTTCTACCTACTTCATAGGGCAATAACCCTTCTCATGAAAATATTTCTTAACCATTTAACACTCTGTATATGTGGGCTAAGTATAAGTATGAAACTCCAAAGCTATTCAGAGATTTCTCCCTGTACAATCCTAAAATTCTAGAATTAGAGATTTTTAGAACTGAAAGGTACCTCAGAAATGATAGAATGTTAGTCCAGCCCAGACATTCAGGATAGTCTCTTCTACAATATATCCAATAAAGGGTCCTCCAATCTTTGCTTGAATACTTCCAAAAAGGACTTTAAAGGCAACCCAGGACCTCATCACTCCTTTGCCTCCAGTATTTTCCCATTCTATTTTCTACTCAGCTATCACTTAAATCTTCTTAAAGTATTGTTTTGACCATGTTAATCCCCCATTTCAATACATTCTAGCAGCTCCCTGTTATCTTGAGGTTCAAATCCAAAATCCTCTGTTTGGTGTTCAAAGTCTTTCACGTGGTATCCTATTACTTTTCTAGTCTACAACTCTGTGTGATACAGTGTTTAACCATTTCCTAATTGATGGCTACCCCCCCCCCTCAGTTTCCAATCTTTAACCATCACAACAAAATCCACTATAGAAATGGATTCTTTCTTTGATCTCTTTGGCTGATTACTCCAATTTACAGATGAAGAAAATGACACAGATATAAGTTTAGTGATTTGTGCAGTGTTGTTCAATTGTATCTGACTCTTGGTGACCGCATTTGGGGTTTTCTTGGCAAAGATCCTAGAATGGTTTACCATTTCCTTCTCCAACTCATCTTACAGATGAGGAAACTCAGGCAAACTATTTGGCCAGGGTCACAAGGTTAGGAATTGCCTGAGACTATTTTTTTTTGAACTCAGGAAGATAAGTATTCCTGTCTGAAGGCTTGGCCTTCTATCCACTTCTCCAGGGTTACACAGTTAGTCAGTGTTTGAGACGGGATTTGAATTCTGGTCTTCCTAATTCTATAGCTCTAGCTGAGCTACCTAAGCACCACAGCTAATCTTTCTTGCTTGTGCTCTTCATCACCAGCTTCTTATCACTTTCTCTTTCTGGAACCTAGATCTTTCAGTTATCTCCTCTCTACAACTTTATTTTCATCTTCTCTATTGGTTGAACCTTCCCTTCTTCCCACAAACTTACACACATGTCCTCTATCATGAAAAAAATGGCTGATATTGTGCTGCTCTTGATCTATTAGCTATATTCAGAAAGCTATCTTCAGGCAGGGAAGAATTAATAACCTGCCCACTTTTGGCACTCAAGAATAATTATTCACTGCATGATTAGCCATTTCAAATGAGGTGATAATAACAGAGTTAGGCTCCAAAGAAAGCTTGGCAGCCTAGAATGGAGATTTGTTAAATTGCACTCACTGAACCCTCTGAACTAACTGGGAGTAAAAACATTTAATCCCCAACTCCTTTGTTGATTCTTTATTTAATCTTTTGAACCTGCCCCTATGGGTCTCTATTGAAAGGATCAGTAAGATATGAATAATATCCAAAGGGCTATAAAATCATGTATACCCTTTGAGCTAATAATATCACCACTAGGCATGAGTCCCAAAAGAGATTATGTACAAAAATATTTATAGCCGTTTTCTTCTCAGGAAAAAAAAAAAAATGGAGACTGGGAGAATGCCCATCAATTGGGGGAATAGCTGAATAAATTATGGTATATAATTGTGATTGAATATTATTCTATAGTAAATGATGAGCAGGATATTCTCAGAAAGAGAAATCTTTCATGAACTCAACACAAAGTGTTGCAATGTTGCAAGATGATCATCTGTGAATGATTTAACTTTTCTCAGCAATACAATGATCCACAGCTACTCTAAAGGATTTATGATGAAAACTCCTATCCATACCCAGAGAAAGAACTGATTGTGTCTGAATACAGATTGAAGCATACTCTTTCCCCCTTTTTTTCCTACTTTACTTTTCTTGAGAGCTTTTTTTTTGGGGGGGGGGAAGGGATAGATTTATGCTTTTCTTCCCAACAGAACTTTTAAGGAAATGTTAAAAAAAATGTTAAAAATGTTTTCAAAATGTTAGAAAGAAAGAGAGAGAGAGAGAAAAGAAAGAAAGAAAGAAAGAAAGAAAGAAAGAAAGAAAGAAAGAAAGAAAGAAAGAAAGAAAGAAAGAAAGAAAGAAAGAAAGAAAGAAAGAAAGAAAGAAAGAAAGAAAGAAAGAAAGAAAGAAAGGAGGAGGGAAGGAAGGAAGGAAGGAAGGAAGGAAGGAAGGAAGGAAGGAAGGAAGGAAGGAAGGAAGGAAGGAAGGAAGGAAGGAAGGAAGAAAGGAAGGAAAGGAAAGGAAGGAAGGGAGGGAGAGAGGGAGGAAGGGAGGAAGGGAGGAAGGAAGGAAAGGAAAGGAAGGAAGGGAGGGAGAGAGGGAGGAAGGGAGGAAGGGAGGAAGGAAGGAAGGAAGAAAGAAAGAGAGAGAGAGAAAGAAAGAAAGAAAGAAAGAAAATCACACCTTTGTATTAAGGGTACAATCTTCAGAATGTTCAATGTTTTCTTTGGAAACTTGTGGGATAATGTTCCTAGAAAACAGTGCAAAAGTAAAAAAAAAACATGAATGCTAATATTTGAAATTATTCAAAAAAGAATATCAAACTTCTGGTTCCAAGAGACCTTAATCCTTATCATAATCCCAGAGCACTTGAAGAGTTTTGACACAGGGCCTGGAATATAGCCCTCTTGCCCTCCAGTAAGGGCCTGAATGAAACTCTGTTGAAATTTCCTCTGTATAGTAAGGCAATCTGATTAAGGTGTAGACAAAATTTCTATGTTATAATAATTTTTATAAATATTTTTAAATAATTATTTTAAAAATACAAGGTAAATAAATACAAAGTAATTTTAGGAGAACTCTAATACTTGAGGAAAAGGGACTCAGGAGCTTTTCTCAGTGGTAGCTGAGACTTGGAAGAAGCTAGGAATTTCAAGAGGCCCAAGTGAGGAAGAACTTATTCTGGACAAAGGGATGTTTTTATAAAAACAGAAAATAAAATTTCAAGTATAGGAAATAGCCAATAGGCCAATTTCTATGGGATATACAGAATGTAAAAAGGAAGAATGTAGGAATGCCTGAAGCCAGACATTCTTCTAAATCCAAAGGAATCTTTGTATCATATGCCCATCTAGTATTACAAAAGATGCATGGACTTGCATGGACCTTCTATATATCTCGAGTGATTTTTTTCTGTGTTCTCCAGAGATCCTAAATGTAAATGGGCCAAAATTAGAGATAAAAATAATCTCCTACATTTGTGCTATTTACCCTGCGACTCTAAATACAAAACTGGGGACATGGTCACATAATAATGAATAGGTTCTCTCTCTTTTATTTTGATTGATATTACTATACTGTGATGAGACACAAAATTGCAACATATTTGCAAATATGTTGAATATGAATATAATGCAAAAGACAATAGTGAGCATGCCATGATTATAATGATCATTTAATTAATGAAAAACTCCAAAGAAGAGGAGTAAAAGAAGTCATCATGGAAATGTATGATAGTGAAAAAAAATCAAATATTGACTTTCTATTTCATTTTAATTCTATTCTTTAATTGATCCTATTATGTAACTGCCTGAGTTGTTTGTCTCTGAGTTAAATACAAAAGTTCATCAGTCCAGAGGTTCAGTTTTCCTCTCTGACTTAAGTTCAAAGGGTAAGATTCTCTACAAATCCCCTTAATAGAAAGAAAACAGTTATCTCTATACAGCATTGTATATCTTTTTACAATTAAAAGAGATCTATTATCTCACAAGTCTTTTAGAATACAGGCAAACACCAAGAAATTTGCTATATATGCTCAACTAATGAGCAGATGGACTCTAATGTCCTATCATATTGTTTTCTGCCTATAGTTTTCTATCTGTGATGCTTTCTGTTTTTTGTTTTCTTGAATCTCCCAAATATATGAAGGCTAGTAAGTCTTACCTCATGGTCTTGGCTTTTTTGGGGTCCAAGATCTATTTTGTTGTTGATTAGAACAACAACATTCTCACTAATAAAACAGACATAAAAACTTTATTGTCTTAGTTTACCTTAATTTTCAAATGCAATAATAGAAAGAAATTATTATTTGGTCACTTGGTTGAAGGCATCACTGACACCTTCTCAACCTTTTTGGAACGTTGGGTGGATTCCATAAGTGGAGAACTAATGGGAGGCTATAGTCACACCGGAAAAAACAGGCTTGGAATGGATCCTTATCCCAATCATCAGAAAGAAGTTCCAAATCAAAGACCATATATTTATTTATATAATTCTTTCCACCAGTGGACTCTGTTCAGAAGAGGATAAATATGACTAATAGAGAGATGAAACCTAACATTAATGGGAAAATAAGAATAAAGCACAAATCAGCAAGCCACGTTAAATGCTACTCTTAGATGCAGGCAAAAGTGACAGCATTAAGAATTGAGCCAATTAGAAACTGGAAGTTGAATGGATGTCCATCAATTGGAGAATGGTTGGGTAAATTGTGGTATATGAAGGTTATGGAATATTATTGCTCTGTAAGAAATGACCAGCAGGAGGAATACAGAGCGGCTTGGAGAGACTTACATGAACTGATGCTGAGTGAAATGAATAGAACCAGAAGATCACTGTACACTTCAATGCTGTATCAGGATGTATTCTGATGGAAGTGGATATCTTCAACATAAAGAAGATCCAACTCACTTCCAGTTGATCAATGATGGACAGAAATAACTACACCCAGAGAAGGAACACTGGGAAGTGAATGTAAATTGTTAGCACTGCTGTCTATCTACCCAGGTTACTTATACCTTCGGAATCTAATACTTAACGTGCAACAAGAAAATGGGATTTACACACATATATTGTATCTAAGTTATATTGTAACACATGTAAAATGTATGGGATTGCCTGTCATCTAGGGGAGGGAGCAGAGGGAGGGAGGGGAAAATCTGGAAAAATGAATACAAGGGATAATGTTATAAAAAAAAATTACTCATGCATATATGCTGTCAAAAAATTTATAATTATAAAAAAAAATTTTAAATTAAAAAAAAAGAAGAGTCAAAAAAAAAAAAGAACTGAGACAATGTCATTGAATGATTTAATACATACTTTTATTCTGGATCTTTAAAAGATTACCTCTTCTAACTTTCCTACTGTCAAGCACCAACATCCTTGTTATTCAAGCTTGAAACTAAGTTGTTATTCTTGACTCTTTATTTTTCCTCAGCCCCCACATGCTCAGTTGCCAAGTCCTTTTAGTTTTCTTTGCATCATCTCTCTACACACCCTCTTCTATGAGACTATTAGCACCTTATTGTAGGCTCTTATAACCTGAGATTTGAACTATGGCAATAGTCCAAGTATTGGTAGATCTCCCTGCCTCAACTTTACTCTGCCCTCCACTTTACTGTCAAAATGATCAGGCCAGACCATATCACTTTGCTGGATCCTCATTATCTCCATAATCAAGTATAAAATTCTCTTTTTGGCATTCAAAGCTCTTCATTACCTGCTCTCCTCAACCACTTTTCTAGTCTTCTTACATTCTATACTTCCCCCAGGAATTCTGGAAATCTATCACCCTGGCCTTGCTGTTCCCTGAACACACTGTCTCCTTATTCAATATTTCATGCCTGAAATTATGTTCTTCTTCAAGTGCTAATCTCCCTAGCTTTCTTCAAGCCCAAGCTAAAACATTACCTTTTACAAGAAGACAATTTGTCCCATATGCATCTTCTTTGTAAATAGCTGTTTGCAAGCTTTCTTTCTCAGTAGATAATGAGCTCTTTGAGACCATGGACTGTCCTTTGCCTTTCTTTGTATCCCTACTGCTTAATGCCAGGTACATAGTCTTTGATAAATTCTTACTCCATTGAAGAAAGTATGCAAAACTAACAATGATAGCCACTCAAAATTAGAACAGGTTTATCTCTGGTGGGAGGATCATATATTTAGAACTGGAAGGAAAGTTTTTAGAGGTCAGCTAGTCCAATCCCTTCATTTTTTACAAATGAAGAAATTAAGACTCAGAAAAACCAAGTTGTCAGACATGTACTAAATGACCAAAACTAAAATTCAGTCTCAGTCTGACTCCAAGTTGATTGTTCTTTCCCTATAAATGGTATCTTATTTTTCAAGGTAAAGCTGGATGATTGCTTGTTGAGTATGTTGTGAGGTTGTGCAGTATGCTGTTTTCTGGCCATCATCAATATCAATCAACTTTTAAAAATATGTTAAAAATTTTTTTAACTTTTAATTGGGGGAGGAGGGGAAGATAAAAATGAAAACAGAGTAAAAAGAAGAATAAAACCTCCAGTGCCTATTAATACCTCAGCATTACCTATACCCAAGTACCATTCTGCTTTTAACTAGGTATTTTTTAAACAGTTAATAAACAATTGTGTTTATCTCTGGTTTATGGTCCCCAGTCCTATTTCTTTATACTTGCATCTTTGTGCTGATACAGATAAGTCAGGAATATACTCTGGCTGCTAAGAAAAAGGAAAAGAAAATTGACTGAGAAGGGGAAGGGGATTCCAGAAAAAAGATGATCAATGAGGCATGGAATTGCTGAGCTGAAATGAGTCTTTTAGGTCCCCTAGTCTAACTTCTCACCAATGGACAGGGAGAACAGACTTAAAAAGTCAAAGGGAAATGGAGGGGGATTCTCCCTGTGTTCAAGTCTCAGCAAAAACATTATCTTTAATAAGAAACTTTTCCCAGTCTCCCTTAATACTAGTATCTTCCCTCTGCTGATCACTTACAATTCAATTTATTACATACACACATGTGCATCATATGTCCACACACATAACCATCATATATATCTATCTCTATATATTTAGATACATCTAGATATAGATATATATTATTTGTACACATTGTTTGCACAATGTGTTTGTACACAATTCCAATAAATTATGAGTTCCTTCAGAGAAGGGACTGTCTTTTACCTTGCCTGAAACACAGTAGGTGATAAACAAGTGTTTATTGACCAAAGGATAGTCAGTACGATCACAGTCCAAGTCTCGTGGGCAAAGTTATAAAAAACACAAAACCTCCACCTATACATGGGAACACCCATGAGAAAGTTCACTTGGAAAAATAAATTCAATGTGGGACAAAATCCAGTATTCCTTAGAGATCTGTGAATTAGGTCTCACAGAGAAAAAGACACACAGCAGTGAAATGAATGCTAATTATGAATCATCAATATGAAATAATATAGTTCTACCCTTTCCAGGAATAAAGATGAGACTATTTGAAAGCTTCTGTGGATTGTCACAAAAGCATAATGGAAACAGAAATGGAGAAGGGGATAAACATTTAGATGGCTACTATTTGCCAGATTCCGTACTAAGTGTTTTACAGAATTGGAATTTGAAGACCTAGATTTAAGGTCTACTTCTATCTTTTACTGACAAGGTGATCTTAAGTCAATAATTTAGTATCTAAATTTAAATAAAATTTAAAACATGAAGTATGCAGAACCAGGAGAATGATTTATAAATAACAATATTGTTGTAGGGACAAGGAACTTCAATAAATTTAAAAATTCTGATCAATCTAATGATCAACCACAATTCCAGAAGACTTATGATAAAGATAGATAGAGAGGTGATGGACTCAGCCTTTTATGTATGTATGTGTATACA
Organism: Sminthopsis crassicaudata; assembly: GCF_048593235.1. Lineage (NCBI taxonomy): Eukaryota > Metazoa > Chordata > Mammalia > Dasyuromorphia > Dasyuridae > Sminthopsis > Sminthopsis crassicaudata. The sequence continues at coordinate 322,087,894 of NC_133620.1, forward strand.
TAAGTGTAAATGTATGGGTTTATGTACTTATAATGAGTACTGTGGGAATTTGTTTTGCTTTACTACACATGCTCATAATAGGATTTATTTTTCTTGCTTTATCAATGAAAGGTAGGGAGAAGAATGGGAGAAGAGAAATTGGGCCAGACATAATTCAGACATGAAAATAAAATAAAATTAAAATAGAAAAAAAACAGAGTAGTAAGATTGCCTACTTTACAGTATTATTGTGAGGATTAAATAAGATCACATACATAAAAAGGTTGCTTCACATATCTTTAAATACTATGTAAATTAGCTATTTTTAAAAAGTCTAGTTCTTATCCTCAACAATTGAACAATAAAATGGGGGAAGATATGAGACATACACAAATAAATAATTTTTTTTTTCAATCCTGTCCCACTCTCCACAACCCCATTTGGAGTGTCTTTGAAAAAAGATAGTGGAATGGCGTTCTAAATGGCAAATAAATATAACATAATGAAGGAATGAGAGGTCCTGACAAAGTATTCTAGGACAATTAGAATAGGAAGAATTTACTTTGAGCTTGATGGTGATGGTGGAGGAAGTGTGTGTCTGTGGTGGCAGGAGGATATGACAGGGAGAAATCAGGGAAGACTTCATGGAAGAGTAAGACTACTAAGGTGGACCTTAAAGGATTTCTAAATATAATCAGCTTTTTATCCCCCACAAGTGAATGTGGATATGGATAATGACCAATTGTTTCAGGTGACATTTTTTCCTAGAGAGGTACTCTATTATACTCTCCAAACTGTCAAGTTATCCTAGAAACTTGAAGAGCAGAAGGAGCCAGAGCATGCATACTACTTATGAAACCTTTCTTGGTTAAAATTGAGCCTTTCAATTTGTGGGGTTGCTAAAGTTTCTTCATCTGGTTCATTTGATTTTTGATACTTCAGTTTGTGGGATTCTAGGGGAATTGTGAAATAACAATTTGAACAACAACTTTAGGTTGTAACTATATAGTCATTTTTCCAGTATGTTTCCTCTCACTAGTCATTTCCATTTGAGATGAAATTGCATTTTGTGTATCTGTTGATTTATTGACTATTTATTATAGTGTTATATTATTATTGACTATATAACTTGCTATATTCTTGAATCTTACATAAATATTGAAATTGAGACTAATATGGGAAGCATGAGAAATGTTTATGTTTTTCTTTTTGCATTTGGTAAGTAAGACTTAGAATGCTTGCTTTATTATGAGATCCTTATGCTCTGTAAGTCTGCTCTGTAAGTCCACTTTTTTTTTTCTTTTTAGCTTTTGTGTTGAGGAAGACTATTTAGCACCAAGATAAGTAATAGTAACCTTTAGCAAACTCTGAAGGATTTCTTTTTATTGAATCTGCATAACTGTATTTGGGAAAAACTGATTTTTTTTTTCCTGTACATGTGGGACAGCATAAGATTGTGCCATAGTGACTACATGTATAGCAGTTGGATAAGAAAGTAAAAAGACAATATTTATTCCTCCTCAGAATCCTAGAGGATTGGAGATTAGGAACATGGACAATGTATTTAAAAGAAACTCCTGGTTTCAGTTTTTTTCCAACTTCTAGGAACCAAGATGATGGAGTAAGTAGTAAATCATTGTAACACTCCCATAGTCATTTCCAAACTATCATGAAATAGTGCCTCAAAATAAATCCTGGAACAGCAGAACCGTTAAAAAGATGAGGTGAAATAATCCAAGAAACTTGGAAGATTGGCAAGAAAGGTCTCTCTCACTTATGTAAAAGGGGAGTACAGTCCAGGACAGGAAGCATCCCAGAAAACCAGCAGCAAGCCTCACCTCAGCAAATCAACTGGAGATTCTGTGCCCCATTGTGGTGGAGCAGGCAAATGCTATATCAGTCCTCAGTATAGCCCAGGGAACTGGGCTACAATTTGGAAAACCACCTGCTTTAGTATTGCTCCAGGAAACAGGTAGCTTATAGCAGACTTCCACATGCTTCAATGTAGCCTTGGGAAATGCAGAAATATATCACCGGCCTCAGCACAAAACAGACACTGGATTGCTAAGTCTGCATACCTTGTTTCTCTCTTGAGCTCAATCCTGTATCACTGTATCACTGACTGCTTATCAGATATTCCCCACTGAATCTTCCAAAGTATCTCAAATTTAACATGTCCAAAGCAGAACTTATTACTTTTCCCCACTCTTCATAACTTCCCAATTTTAAAAAGGCCTTATCATTCTTCCAATCATTTTCACTCATCCCTTCCCTTCTTCGTTGTTGTTCAGTTATTTATTTATTTATTTTTTACTTTTGATTAACTCTTTGTGACCCCATTTGAGGTTTTCTTGGCAAAGATACTGGAGCGGTTTGCCATTTCCTTTTCCATCTCATTTTATAGATAAGGAAACTAAGGCAAAAAGGGTTAAGAGATTTGCCAAGGGTGACATAGATAATAAATGTCCGAGGCCAGATTTGAATTCAGGAATATGAATCTTTCTTATTCCAACTTCGTCCATTGCACCATCTAATTGTCCTCTTCTTTTTTCCTCTTCTCCTCAAATTTAAGTAATTACCAAGTCTTGCTGATTCTATCATTATCTTAAGATCTTTCATTTTTAACTTTTTGCCCTTAACACCTAGGACTGTTGAATTGAATTGAAATGAATTTCAACAAGAAGACACACAAAAAGGACTGTGTTTAATGTAACTAAGGGAGAGAAACATTAGCAACTAGGAGGAATTAGAGAAATTTTCAAAAGATTATAATATTTATTTTGCAATAAGGAACAAAAATTGATTAGTCATGACTTGAGGTCAAGGAAACCAACAGACTTGCTAAAAAGCCCAATGGGTTTAATGATACTCCAAAAAATGGCATTTGAGAATTAATTGACAGGGCTTGAAAGTAAATTGATTCTGAATGGCAGGTAGGTGGTATGAAGAGGTGACTGAACTCCCATCCAAAGAGAATGCATGTGCTGGAAAATTGCTATGGACCACAATAGTTGCTCTCCCCAAAATTCACAACTTAGAGGAAAAACCTCAGGCCTCCTGAATTAGAGAAGAAACAAGGGTACTATATAAGCTGATGTACCCCAAACTCCTCAAGATTTGACACCTCTGGTTTAAACCAAAGATTCCATACCAAGTGGAAGGAAATTCACCCTGAAAAAAAGAAGATGATAGTTCCCTAGAAATATTTGAGAAAAGTATTCCAAGTGGACTGATGTTAATCAGCTTCTCAAGCTCTTTGGAGGAAAGAAACAAACATTTGTGAAGCATCTATTATGTACTATGCATTGAACTAAAACTTTTACAAATATTTCATTTGATTCTCACTGTGATCCTATGAATAGATGCTATTCTTATCTCTATTTTACAAATAAATAAACTGAGGCAAAGAGTAGTTAAATGATTTGCATAGGGTCACACAGCTAGAAAGCATTTTAGGTCAAATTTTAATTCAGGTCTTCCTGATTCCGGGTGTAATGGTCTATCTTTTCTGCCCCAGATTCCTGAAATGTCTTTAAGTATTTTTATACCAGTTACCTCCTGTTCTCTAATTCAACCTTGCATTTCTTGAAATACCAGATTTCTAAATAAATAAACTATTTTCAATTCAAATCATTTTATTTTCAGTTTTGGTTTGCCATAAACCTTAGAACTTCTGGGAAATCACTGTTTTACTTTTAAATAAAATTTAGGGTGCTTCAATTTGAATTGGGGGGACTATAAAGGCAGTCTTAGTCCTAAAGAAGCTTTTTGGGAGATAGGAATGTGGGGAAAGACATGTACACAAGCCAATATAAGGAATATTGGATGGGAGAGTGTATTAGCAATTGCAAAAATCAGGAAAGACTTCACGGAGGAGACAAAAATGAGATACTCTCAAGATGTTTTTATTCTACCAGCTTTATAATAATTTGATCCATTTTTCCAATCAGAAGACACCCTTCTGTGAGAACCCTAATAAATGCTTGAGAGCAGAATCCCTCCATCCTTCCATCCTTCCTTCTCTCTCTCCCTCCCTCTCTCCCTCTTTCTTTCCCTCTCCCCCTCCTTCTCTCTCTCTCTCTCTTTCCTTTCCTTTTTTCTTTTTTCCTTCCTTAGCCACAATATTTGGCACATAGTAGGCACTAATAAATTCTCGATGATTCATTTTATGTATTGTTTTCTAGCTATTCCATGCCCTAAGCAAGGTACTTATTATCCTTCTAAGTAAATAAGGAACCTTTCCTAATCTTTTTTTTTTTTTCCTTTCAGTTTCGCTTAGTAGCTGACACATACATTCTAGGAAATCATTCCTATAAAGAGTTTTTGTAGGTTTCAATTCAATTTGTCACTTTGGTCACCATTCACCTTACACACTAGTTGTTATAAGGAAAACATTTAGCAAAACTTTAAATCTCTGTTTTTTCTTATTATCCTTATTCTTTTGTATTCAGTACAGTCCAGGCATATAGATTTGAGAAATGGGGAAAGGGAGTTTTGAGTGGATTGTCAGAATTTTTTATTTCACCAAATGACTAGTTATAATTAGCTAGTTGTTCTAAACGGGACTGTTCATCCCGTTCCCAGAAAGCACTTACAAAGAAAACTATGCCCTAAGAATGGTATTCCCCTAGGTCTCATATAAGGGAGTTGTTAGCATCTTGATAAGTCTTCATTGCATCATTAGCTCCCTCCATTCCCACATTAGCAACACTTTTTACCTTGATTTGCCTTTTAACCTTCCCTTCAAGAGCAAGAATCGCGAGTGGTTCTCGTTTCCACTTGACAGATCGGGAAAGAAGTAATACCTTTGATAACTGAGCCCACCAGTGCTTTCTCCCCTAAAGTTATCACACTCTATTTCTCCAGCTTCTACTCCGTCCTCCCTCGCCCCCACCTCTCACTCCCCCAAACTCGTGGCATCCTAGATCACCGTTTCTAAACACTCCAACCTTCTTTACACGGAACTTTCCTCTTTTTGTCATTAAATTAGTATAGACAAGACTTATTCCACTGCCACCCGGTCACGGAGGTTCTGAAGCCGGCATTCGACCAGACTCATCTAGACTCCCAAGCCAATTCTCTGACAGCCAAATCTCGCTGTCTGTAGCGCAGATGTCACCATAAAAATAATAATGTGCAGTGAAAAAGAAGCTGAGGAACTCACGTTGGAAATGTTTTCTTTCACGTTCTGTGCTGAACGCCCTTCAGGAAAGGAGCATTTAGGAGAGTGCGAGTTAGCAAATCACTACATCTGCCGTACTCAGCATGTATTTTTTCTTCCAAGAAAACATTGCAACTCATGGACGACAGTATTATTCTCCTCCCCACCTCGGTCCCAGAGAAATCCCTTTCCTAATAAGAGGGTCCAGAGAGAGTAAAGTGATAAAGGCGACTATTGTGGGCAGGTGCTGCTCCCGATAGATAAGGATCCGAGAGACTTACCTGGCCATGAGAAAATTTTTTTTTTTTGCAATTTGTCTTCCTTAAGTGAGTGACTCCTGACAAGCAGTGTCTGTTTTCCACGGAGAGAAAAGTCTTGTTCAGGTTTTCCAGCACTGTTAAGAAGATGAAACTCACGCATCTCTCTTTAAAAATCCAGCTTTAATTGCCAGTACAGCCTCCTGTTGTGGGCGAGCTGAGGAATAGGATCTCCTTTCCATTAAGTGCATTCAAATAAATGAAGGAAGGGAAGGAGGAGCTATGAGCTGAAGGATTAGTTAAACGCGGAGGTGGAGTCATTCAGGAGTTCCAGAATAGATTTTTTTTCCCCCTGAGTAGTATGCAACGAATTCTTAATAACATACAGAAAACATAGAGAATTATGGTAAATGTTGATGAGTATGGAGTGATTCTTCATTATTTGATTAAGGTTTTCACCTTTATATTAATTATGTAGTTTAGTTTTTTACAACCCAGATCTTTCCAGTCTCTTTCCTCCTAACCAGATAATACTTCCATGTCACAAAGATTAGCAAAATCAATCCTCTCACCAATTATGCCTGACAGAATTGCCTAACAGAATCCTAGAGCTTCTTACTTCTCTACAGATGATAGAGAAGCTTTCATCAACTGTCTTTTGAAACCAAGATTTTTTTCAACTAAGTTCAAAAACTTTCTATTGTTTTCATTTACATTAGTGTAATCTTTATACCTATACATATATATATATATATATATATATATATATATATATTTGTATATATTTCACCTGATTGTTCTTGTCTGGAATAATGACACAAGTTATTAAGGAAAGTCAGAGGAAAGAAAACTATACATGGATGATTTTGGACCAACAGAGGGCAGCTTGTGGTTTGATTAGAGAAATGAGATCCCAGAGCAGATAAAATAGGTACGGTACTGTGTATTTTCCCTTTTTTCAATTAGGTATTTCAGAAAGTGTAGTATTGGAGATTTGTGTCAGGTCTTCTCAAGACAAATTCCAATCAATTGGACAGAGTTTTCAGGTCATAAGTTCTACAGTAGAAAATGATGTTTGTCCAACTGATGAAACACTGAAAGGCAGGAAGATATTGAAAAAAAAAATTGCAGAGAGTTGATTACTGTCCTCCATTCCCAAAGAGAACCAAAATAACATCACTGCATTGGAGACAAAGTGTATCTGATTGTAACTGAGCAGAGGAATCCAATCTATAATAAGACTCTACCACAATCCAGCAGAAATAATCCACGTGAACATTTGGAATGGAGATGTCTCTAAATCTGCTCATCTCATTTCTTTTGAGCTACTACATTTCTCCTTCATTCACAGAGCACAGTGCCTTCATTTATGTAGGCACGACATCAATGTTTTCCATCTATTCCAAAATTCTTCAAAGAGACACTGAGAGTGTCTGTGTTGTTTCTTCTGAAACACTTGTATTAGTTCTCTGTAAAATGGTCTTTTAGATAAACATACATTTTGACATTCAAACAATATGATCAGCCCATTTGGAGTTGTGTTCTTTGCAATGCAGTTTGAATACTTGGTAATTTAGCTGGAGAAAGAAACTCAGTTATCTGTCAGGTAATCTTCAGAATCTTCCTAAGACAATTCAAATGGAAGCAATTCAGTTTCCTGGCATGCTGTTGGTATATTGTCCAGGTATTACAAGCATACAGTATAAGTTCATCACAATGATTCTACAGACTTTTAGTTTGGTAGCAGTCCCTCTTTTCTCTCACACTATCTTTTGGAGCTTTCCAAACACTGAGTTAGCTTGGTAATGCCAAGGGAAATGAACTTGGCTGGATATTCAAAATTTCTCCATTTGCTATAACCAATGGTTTCACATATGAATGATGTAATGCTAGCTGATGGAGAACCATTGTTTCCTTAGTGTTCATCGTTAGGCTAAAATCAGCACAAGCAGTAAGAGACTTGATCCATACTTTGCTGCATCTCATTCTCAAAGTGCATAGTAAAGAAACAAAGCCACTGATTGTACAAAGAGAGTTAGGGAGGTATTTGAGTTAATGCATAAATTATTTTCCTAGTTCTAATCACTTTACTTTGCAACAATCATGGAGGTCTAACCCCAGTTTCTTCTGAAATTATTCATTTCATCAATTCTTTTTTTTTTTCCCTACGGCAATTGGGGTTAACTGGGGTTAAGTGATTTGCTCAAGGTCACACAACTAGGAAGTATTAAGTGTCTGAGGCCAGATTTGAATTCATGTCCTCCTGACTTCAGGACTGGTGCTCTATCCACTGTGCCACTTAGCTGCCCCTCATCATTTTTTATTTAACAATAATATTCCACCATATTCATACAAAATGGTATGTTTAGCCTTTCCCCAATAGTGGCCTTTTCCTTATTCTACATTGGGGTTACTTTGAAAAGGATTATTATGACTTGGAAATATATTTAAAATGATTGTTCAAGTATAATCTGTATCAGATTGCTTGCTATCCTGTAGAGGGGGGAGGTAAAAGGAAGGGAAAAAATGGAACTGAAAATCTTACAAAAATGAAAGTTGGTTTTCTTTACTTGTAATTAGAAAAACAACATCTTTGAAATAAGAAAAAAGAAAATGAATCTTTAAAATTGTTTTTATATATAATTAGAAAAATAAAATATTATAAAAACAGTTATAAAAGTTAGATTTATATTTCCTCCAACTGTCCCTAATATTAAATTTTTAAAATTCAAGTTATGATTTTTTTCCTCCTCATTTTCCTTATTATTATTATTATTTTTTAAAGATAGTTATGCTATCCCTTGCTGTTTTCCCTTCTCTGATGGCTCTCTAATGGCCTCTTCTTATTTGTTACTCCTTTCCTTTGGAGATTTTATTATTTCCTTTTTCTCTCATGTTTTTATCTAGTAACATAATCTTCCTCCTGTTTTCTTTTTTTCCTTCTCAGTCAAGTAAGTTCCTCTTTCTTCTTTTCCATTCCACTACTCCTATTCATTAGTTGTTATTGTTTTTTATTTCATTTTTGCATCTATTTCAAAAAGGATTGCTCTTGCTGTCTTCATTATCCATCCTCTTTTTCCTTCTGTTCAGGATACTCATTCTCTGATTCATGATCCCTATCATTCTGGTCTCTGTTTTCTCTGTATTCTTTCCGAAAACAAAACTTCCAAGATATCCATTCTAGGGTCTCTCCTCTAGATGCTCACTGACATTGTTTTTTAGAGCTTATACTGTGGATTTTGCTTTCCCCCTGTATGTCACAGAACAATACCAACTATTAATGGTGTTGTATAAGGCACTGGCCTATAGTAGGGTCATCAACCATCTCTGGCTCTCCTTATGCAGCCCATCACTGATGTATAACTTTCTCTGATTACCTCCCCCCTCATATTTGCTTCAATATCTCCTTTCTGGGGTGAGTGCTCTTCTACTCCTTCATATGCCAGCTGCCCCCAGGAGTTTCAGATCTCTTCCTCACAAACACATATACATTTCTAATTATAAAAATAAGAAGATTTTTCAAGCACTAGATGTCCCAGACCTCACCCGGTATAATGTCCCCACCTCTTTTCATTAACCATCTTTCTTCATTCATAAAAGCATTCATCTATAGTACTCCCTCCCACCACCAAAGTAAGGCTTCTTTTGAAACCTCACCCTTTTCAGTCTTTCTCCCTCCTCCTCACCTACTCCCTTATAAACTCTTATCATAAAAGTCACTTTCTTCTTATTGCCAGGACTCATTTTGACCTTGTCACATCACAACTCCCCCCCTTCCCTCTTGCTTTTCGTGTATCTTCCCCTGTTATAATGTAGTCCTCCCCCCAATTTTTTTTTGATTCATCTATAGCCAGTGTCACCAGATTGTATCCATAACACCCAACCTATTTTTTTTTAATATCTCCACCAGTTTTCTGTCTTCACCTCTATCTCCTAAAGTATATTTAGAATGTACATTTATTGGTTTCTATTGTTGCTTCATTGGTGTTGCTGTTTTTGGTCTGTTGCATTTAATTAGTCTTCTGCTTTTTTGTTGTTTCATGTGTTCAAAAAGCAAATATCCCTTCAGTTCCAGTTTTGTTTTGTAGAAATATTTATAAACTCTTCTTTATTATTGAATTATCATCTTTTATCCTGTATGGTTAAGCTCATATTTACAGACTAAGTCACCCTGACCTTTGTTTTGAGCTCCATTGCTTTATAGAAGATATTATTAAATTCCCTCTTCCTTTTTAATGGTTGTAAAATAGTCTTGTATTATGTGAGTGTTTTTTCATTTGTACTTGAAAGCCTTTATCCTGATGGCTTGAAAAACGTGTTTCTGAAGAAGTTGTTAAATTTAATTCTTGTATCTTGGAGTTTGCAGTTTCAATTTTGTTTTATCCTCCTCTCCTCCTCCTCCCAGGGCAGGGGGAGGGGGTGATCTACGAATTCTTTCTATTAGAATCTCATTTTTTCTGTTTAGAAGTTCTGGGCAGTTTTTGTTGTGGTTGTTGTTGTTGTTTTTACTATTTCTTGCATTATGGTATTAAAAGTTTTCTCTCCTGAAATGTTGTTCTGGGAGACCTATGATCTTAGGTTGTCTCTATGTATTCTTTTGGATCAGTATATTTGCTTGTGTTATGAGTACATTTTCTTTTAGTTTTCTTTTGCTTCTTTTCTTTACTTCTGTGTATTTGAATTCCCAATTTATTGTTCTTCATTAAAATTTTCATTTGCAGATTCAAGTTTTTCTATTCTGCTCATTATTTTTTTCTGGGAGAGCCATGAATTCTGCTCTCATGATTCTCACTTATCTTTTAAACTACTCAGGAACAGTGTATTATAGTTCCATGTTCTCTCCAAATTCTACAGGGTTCTTTCTCTTAAGTATTGAATCATTTTCCCTTATTTCTCAGTATTTTTTTAAAGCATTCACTTTTAAAACGTTCAGTTACAAATTCTCTTCCCCTTTACCATATCATTGAGAAGTTCATATGAAAACTGATGTGAATACACAAGAAGAGAGCAATAAGGAAAATAAGGGGTGAAATACTGAAAGTATCAAAGATTCAAGAAAGAAGAAATATCAAAGCTCTTGAATATAAATAGAAAAATCAAAGGAAAATCAATAACAACAGAAGAAATATAGCCTCCATATATAGCAAACAAATTCAATTTATTCTATGAATAAATACTGCAAGATATAACCGATTGATAAGGGGTCAAATGATATAAACACTCAATTTTTAGAAGAATAAATCAAAGCTATAGAAATAGTCGTATTAAAATGTTCATATCCTTTGAGAAGGCAAGTAACATGATACTCATTACAAACTGTTCTCACTTTATATAAATTTAATTATGCAAATTTGATTTTACATAAATCCACATTCCAAAGAAACACATATGTTAATTTTTCTGTACAGTACTGTGCTCTTTCTCTTCATTCCTGCCACTTGGCTTGGTGTTCTGTGGCCTTTCACCTTTCTCCCCCCAAAAAACCATAGAACAACCTTCAAGTGAAAGTAGGACAGATATGGGATTGGTGAAGGGGAAAATCAGCCATTTTTCACACTACTACCAAATTATCTTCACACTTCTTGTGCCAAGGAAGGAAACCTTTGCCTACTTTGCCCACCCCATGTATCCAGCCCCAAGGGTCTTCCTTCAGTCCATCCATCCCTGACCCCATCTGTTGCTTGTTCTCTCCTATGTGTCTTTTCCCCATATACTTGCATCCTTCTCTTAAGCTGGTCCTACCCTTTTTTCCTCCTCCATGAACCAGTGGCTCCCTCACTCCCTTCCCCACTTCCAGGTACAAATTCATATTATATAAAAATTGCTTTATGTAGAGGTCTGTGGAATGATCCACTTCTATAAAATAAGAACTGTGTGTGTGTGTATAGTTATGCAAAACATATTTTCATATTAGCTATGTTGCAAAAAAAGAAAAAATAATAAAGATAAAAATAAACTTCAATCTGTATTCAGAGTCCATCAATTCTCTCTCTGGAGGTTTTTAATTTTTAATCATAAATTATTTGAAATTGTTGTGGATAACAATCACTCGTTCCATGTTCAGTTCTAACTGTTGCTTTTTGGGCCACAGATATGTTCCTCAGGAGACAAATAAGATGATCTGATATTCCCATCTTTTTCAGAATTTGCCACACTTTGGCCTACCTATGTAGCGTGCTGTCGTCTCCAGAAGCTGCCGGATCGCTCTCTGGGAAGAGATCTGCTGTGTCTACTCAAATCTCTCAGACAGATTCTTCTTCCTGTAGCGAACCGTTGTCTCCAGGTAGTTGCTGTTAACTCTTGTCCAGAGAAGTGACTTCCCTTCCTGCAGAGAGCTGACTTCCCTTCCTGCAGAGAGCTGCGTCAAGCAAGATGTAATGCAGAGTCTTCTCCTTGAATCTCCTCCAGCTCTTATCCTTCTCCATGTAGACTCACTTTCCAGGCCCACTGTTGCTTTTTATCCTCCCAGAGAATGGGCGTGGGATAATGCAAGGGCTTCTGGGAAGAACCACTTCAGCCAATGAGCTTGCTCCTTCTATCAAGTCAACCTGAGTTCTCACCTTGTAATTGTCCAGAAAACCTGAATTCTCACCTTGTCACTGTCCAGACAACCTGAGTTCTCACTTAGTAATCCTAACATACCTATACCAGATTTAAAACTATATTATAAAGCAGTGGTCATCCAAAACCATCTGGTACTGGCTAAGAAACAGAGAAGTTGATCAGTGGAATAGGTTAGGTTCACAGAATAAAATAGTCAATGACTATAGCAATCTATAGCAATTTGACAAACCCAAAGACTCCAGCTTTTGGGATAAAAATTCACTATTTGACAAAAACTGCTGGGAAAATTGGAAACTAGTATGGCAGAAAGTAGGCATAGACTCACACCTAACACCATATACCAAGATCAGATGGAAATGGGTTCATGATCTAGACATAAAGAATGATATTATAAACAAATTAGAAGAACATAGGATAGTTTACCTCTCAGATTTGTGGAGGAGGATGGTGTGACCAAAAAAGAATTAGAGATCATTATTGATCACAAAATATATAATTTTATGATTATATTAAGTTAAAAAGTTTTTGTACAAACAAAACTGATGCAGACAAGATTAGAAGGAAAGCAATAAACTGGGAAAACATTTTTACATCCAAAGGATCTGATAAAGGCCTCATTTCTATAGAGAATTGACTCAAATTTATAATAGTTCAAGCCATTCTCCAATTGATAAATGGTCCAAGGATATATGAATAGACAATTTTCAGATGAAGAAATTGAAACTATTTGTAATCACATGAAAAGGTGTTCAAAATCATTATTGATCAGAGAAATGCAAATCATGACAACTCTGAGATACCACTACACACCTGTCAGATTGGCTAAGATGACAGGAAACAAAAATGACCAATGTTGGAGGGGATGTGGGAAAACTGGGACACTGATGTATTGTTGGTGGAACTGTGAAAGAATCCGGACATTCTGGAGAGCAATTTGGAACTAAGCTCAAAAATTATCAAACTGTGTATAGCCTTTGATCCAGCAGTGTTTCTACTGGGATTATATCCCAAAGAGATAATAAAGGAGGGAAAGGGACCCACATGTGCAAAAATGTTTGTGGCATCCCTCTTTGTAGTGACTAGAAACTAGAAAACGAATGGATGCCCATCAATTGGAGAACAGCTGAATAAATTGTGGTATATGAATGTTATGGAATATTATTGTTCTGTAAGAAACGACCAGCAGAATGATTTCAGAAAGGCCTGGAAAGACCTACATGAACTGATGCTAAGTGAAATGAGCAACAACATGATGATCAATTCTGATGGATGTGGCTTTCTTCAACAATGAAAGGATTCAAACCAGTTTTACTTGTTCAGTGATGAAGAGAGAGAACCATGGTAACAGTGTAGAACACAACATAGCATTCTCACTCTGTTATTTGTTTGCATTTTGTTTTCTTTCTCAGTGTTTCTTTTCCTTACTTCTTGATCTGATTTTTCTTGTGCAGCAAGATAACTGTATAAATATGTATACATATTTAACATGTATTTCAACATATTTAACATGTATTGGACCACCTGCCAGCTAGGGGAGGGGGGAGGGGAAAATTTGGAATAAAAGGTTTTGCAAGGGTCAATGTTGGAAAAATTACCCATGCATATGTTTTGTAAATAAAAAGCTTTAATAATATAAAAAATTTGCCACACTTTGTTGTGATGCACACAATCAATATCTTTAGTGTAATCAATGAAGCAAAAGTAAATATTTTTCTGAAACTTCCTTGCTTTCTCCATAATCCAGTGAATATTGGCAAGTTGTTCTGACTCTTTGAAAACCATGTTCTCAATTCACATATTGCTAATTCTGGCTCCCAGAATTAAGTAATATGAATAACTTAAGATAAATTATTAAATTTTGAAGAGCCTTGGGTTCCTTATCTATAAAATGGGTCTAAATGATTTTTGTATAAGCTTACTCCACAGAGTTGTTGTGGGAATTAGATGAAAGAATTACTCATTAAAAACATTTTCTTCTTGAATGTTGTTTTTATTAAAATATGTGGTTTGGGCAGTTTTTGATTTGCTTTTTCAGTTCAAAGTAAAAATCGAACTATCTCAAAGCATTAAATTGGACCCCTTTGACATAAACAAGGAAAAAGAGAAAGAACATTTATGTCCTTATTCAGAAAACTTGAGGTTTAGTCTCAACTCTGCCACTATCTAGCTGTGTGATTTTAAGTAAATCATATCACCTCTCTGAACCTCAGTTTCCTAGATTATGAAATGAAATTGCAGGATAGAATAGTTTCTTAAGTCCTTTCCCAACATTGAAGTTCTATATTTTTATGCTTCTATTATTTTATCTGAATTTACAGGCAAAAATCCTTTAGGCTCTATCTCCCTATTGTTCTGTTATAAGAAATTATCTGTTAGGAAGTTTATTATGAGTTTTCCTTCCTCTAGAAGTTACAATAAATTTAACATTCATTGCCTTTATCCATTGCCTCTTCTCTCAGGATGTTAATCTTTTTGTGAAGTGAACCTATTTAGGACACTGTTGTTCATGAGAACAGACCACAAAATCAGAAATAGTTTTAGAAATAAATTTGTTGGGTTATTAGTAGGGCAGCTAAGTGGCACAATGGATAGAGTGCCAAGCCTAGAGTCAGGAAGACTCCTCATCTAGCCTCAGATACTTCCTAGCTATGTGACTTGGGCAAACTGCTCCTCTTAGTTTCTTCATCTGTAAAATGAGCTAGAGAAAGAAATATCCAAAATGCTCCAGTATCTTTGCCAAGGGAATCCAAATGAAGTCACAGAGGGTCATAAAGAGTCAGATCCAACCAAGAAATGACTAAATAATAACTAGGTAGAGAGATAGAAAGCTAGAATCTTTCCTCTCTATCAAACAACTTAACAAATTTCCTTCTCAAATAATTTTAGATTTTGGAATTTGGTCTTATGAATGATATTCTAAAGATTTCATACAACCACTCAACTTCCCTGGGCTGTTTCTGAGGTCAGCCTGACCACCAAAGTAAGTTTTTGGGGATTAGATGATTTTCTAGCTAAATTCAAAAAATCTTAATAAATGGTAAATAAAAATTCATAATATTAAGGGATCATAGCTACATAAGAAGCCTGGTCAGGACTATGGGTCTGTGTGTCCTTGAACAAAGAAAAAAAATTCCCTTTTTCTGGTACTTCTCAAAATGAAGTGGTTGGATTCAGTCACTAAGTTCTCTCTCAGTTTCAACATTCCATGGTTCTAAAACCTATTACTTGTTCAATGTGAGTTATTCCTGAGTCATAAATAGAGACCTGTCCTGAGGCCAGAGTCTGGCTCTGAAATGGGAAAGTCAGAAGCCGGCCACATTCTGATCAATGCTGTTTTGCCCAGTGTGCTAAGGTAGGAAGTCAATGGAATGGGAAAAAGAAAAGCCAGGACCAGTGCAAATAAGTGAAGACTATGGAAACTGGAATGTCCAAAAGGATAATGGGATGCCTTGATCAATAGCAGGCTCTTCAATATCAGGAGATGCCAAAAGGTAGAAGGTAACTTGTTGGAGATATTTAAACAGGGATTTCAGTTTTTGTATGAATTATCTTAAATGACTTCTCTGGTCTCTTTTTACACTGAGAGTCATTCCATAGGCTTTAGGGAAAAGGACAGCTATTCAGAGGCTCTGGTTCTATTCTGATTTCTCTTAGGTAATATTAGCTAAAGAATTTATTTAGTGCTTTATGGTTCACAAAGCTCTTTACAAACATTTATCCTTATAACAACTTGTGGGGTAGGAACTATCACTAAGCCCATTTTATAGTTGAGGAAACTGAGGCAGCCAGAAGTTAAATAACTTGTCCAGAGTCACATAGCTAGTTAGCATTTGAGGCCACATTTGAACTTAGGTCATAAATAGCACAACCTAGCTGCCTCATAAATCACAAGGAAGTGATTTATGCCCTAGAGTGTTGGTCTATAGTTTAGAGTAGAAGCAAGAGATTGCTTGGAAAGAACAAAGTTCAATGGGAAGAAAAAGATACAGACGGACCTTCTCATATGATCCAATGACCAATGAAAAACTGGAAAATCAAGGGAGGCACATTTATAGAGATCAGCTGATATATAAAGAGATGCTAAGTATTATAGCAAAACAACAGCTATAACAACTTCACAGTTTATGGCTTGAATGCCACAAGACCAAAAATCACTGAGTCAAAAAAAAACTGAGATGAGGTAATGTCTACTTATGCAAAGAAGACTATCACTTGGGTATTCATTGGGTCAGATAGGGATAGAGTCAGACGTGAATGAGAAATGGACATATAAAATCTAAACAAGGTGTTATGGAGAAGAAAAAGAATTCCAGGGCTTTGGAGGAGTTTCAACTAACAGTCAATGAGTCAATAAGCACTTATTGACTCATTGACTGTTAGTTGAAACTCCTTATTGACTCATTGACTGTTAGTTGAAACTCCTCCAAAGCCCTGGAATTCTTTTATTCCAGGGTTTATGCTAAGCACTGAGGATAGCAAAGTTTATATAGTTTGTTTATATTTGTATAATTTTAAATGATAGATTTTAATATAACTAATGGTGTTTATAATTTACTTTTTTACTATAAAATATGTTTTTATTCACATAATTTTACATATTATGTAGACCATGGTGCATCTCAACTACTCAGTGCTGATGTAGCCTCCACTAATTAGTGATGAAGACATGATACTAAAGAGAAAGGCTGAACACTTCCATAGTGTTCTCAACGGATCATCATCAAGCAATGCTGAAGATATTGACTGTTTACCTCAAGTTTAAATCAATCACTCCTAGTTGAAGTTCCAACTGAAGAAGATAGCCATTGAACTGCTTTCATATGGTAAAGAAACAAGTGTTAATTCTATTCTGAGGAATAGTCAGGAAAAATTCTAGAATGAGAATAAAAATCTATATACAACATTTATGGATCTGACCAAGGCTTTTGATACTGTCAGTCATGAAAGTTTATGGAAAATTATGTCAAAATTCTGTTGCCCATAACAGAAATATAGTTCTCAAGAGTTCATTTCTTTTTACCTTTTTATGCTTCTCTTTGGAGGTCATATTTTTTAGCTTTTTGTCTTTTCATCAGAAATAAATAGAATTCACCAGTTTCACTGAATGTCCATCTTCTTCCCTGAAAGAAAATGCTCAGTTTGGCAGGATAATTTATTCTTGGCTGTATTCCAAGTTCCTTTGCCTTTCAGAATATCAGATTCCAGGCCTTTAGATCATTTAAAATGGAAGTTGCTACGTCCTGCATAATCCCCATTGTGGGTCCTCAGTATTTGAATTGTTTCTTTCTGATTGCTTAATAATATTTTTTTCTTAGTCCCATAGTTCTGAAATTTAGCCACGATATTCCTTGGAGTTTTTAATCAACATACTAATCTCATGATGGTATGCTTGACCAGGTTTCTCAAACTTTCCCAGTTACCAACAGCATGAAACAAGGCTGTGTGCTTGTTTCCATGCTTTTTAGCATGATGTTTTCAGCCATGTTATCAAATGCCTTAAATGAAGACAAACATGGAATCAAAGTCAGCTACTGAACTACTGGTAATTTCTTCAACTTGAAAAAGGCTACAAGTCAAAACTAAAATGGAGAGAGTGAATATTGGTGCATGATTTTTTGTTTGCAAATAACTGTGCACTCAGTGCAATCTCTGAAGCTGAGATGCAACAAAGTATAGATCAATTCTTTGTTGCTTGTGCTAATTTTGACCTAACAATTAACATCAAGAAAACATCAGCCAGCAGCATATCATCTATTTGTAGAACCATCACTTACAGTAAATGGTGAAGTTTTGAATGCTATGGAAAAAAATAAATAAAAGAGTGGGAGAGGAGAAGTATTAGACTGACTACCAAACTGAAGGACCACAGAGCTGTTGTACTGCCCTCACTGTTGTATACCTGTAAAATCTGGACATATACCAGAGCTATGCTGAATCACTCCATTTGAATTGTCTTAGGAAGATTCTGAAGATCATCTGACAGGATAAGATCTAATTGTTGGAGTCCACGTCCAGTGAATACTGAGAGTGTGAATGAATATCCAAGGCCAGGCAGAAGATATGCTTTCCAATCTCTATTTATTAATCTGAGTGCCAGCATTTATATACCTTTTAGGTTAGGGTTACAATATTGTTAGCTACTTTCAGGTGACATCATATACCTTCCAGGGTTAATGTGCAATCCATACTTTGACATTTCAGTATCCACCTTAACTATCAATACCAAGGTACTTATCAACACAGAATTATAAATAGCATAGTTGTGATGCTCATCAATACCAACAGAATTGTAAATAGTTGTGATATTTATCAAAATAGTAAAATGATCATACTAATGTATTTACCTCAAGTATGTCCTTAATTCACTGTTAAGGAGTAAATAGTATAGTTGAAATGCCTTGTTCCTGTGGCACAAATTCTCCATCAAGATTATCCTAAATTTATCAAGTATGTCTTTATAATTCATTGTTAGAGAGATGGTGAGCCAATAGTTTGAATACTCACCCTAAGAGAGAGCAAATATATATGTATTTTTTAAAGGTAGTTCCTAGTTTAGTTTAGCAATTCAATAGCCTTTGCTTTAATTTGATTAATCTTTTCTGATTTTCAGAATTTGTTTTTTTACTTTTTTATTATTGTTCAAATCTTTTAGTTGATCTTTATTTAATTAAATTACTTTAAAAATAAAAAAGAGAGAAAGAGAAGCAACAAGACAGTCCCATAGAAGCTCACAATCTAATGGAGAGGACAAAGGCAAACAAATACATACAAACCATATGCAGCACAAATGTGAAATAATTTACAGGGAGAAGACACTAGAATTAAGGATTGGGAAAAGATTCCTGGAGATTGTAGAATTTTCAGTGGGACTTGAAGGAAGCCAGGGAAGTCAAGAGGCAAAGATGAGGAGGGAGGGCATTCTAGGCTAAGGAGATAACCAGAGAAAATGTCTGCAACTAAGAAGTGTGTCTTGTGGCTGGGACATCCAGGAAGAGTAGATCAAAGAGTGTGTAGAAGGATATAAGGTGTAAGAAAAATGAAAAGGTAGGGATGGGCCTTTCAGTTCCAGATTACTTTGTATTTAACCCTCTAAGTAATATGGAACTGAAGCAGATTGTGGTCCTTTTAAGAAACTTATTTGTGATTCAGATTACTCCCAGCCCCTCCTGGCTGATGCATTATCTCGTCAGGAATCCTGTGCCATTGATTCACAAATCCTGGTCAAAAGCATCCCTTTAATTCCAATAGGAAATCTGGACTTATCCCAGCCCCCATGGGATCTGAGTAAACTTGGGTTGTCCCAGCGATCCGATCAGGTTTTCCAACCCCCACTAAGCCAAGCAATATAATGAGCTTCCATCAACTAAGGTCTTTGCAGATAGACCTAGGCAGTGCCCTTTATTTACAACCAGGATCTTTCTGCCCACTGAAATACTCTTTCCATTGCCATCTTCTTTTTACCTATTTCCTTAACCAGACTTTAACTTTACTTCCAATCCCCATAATAAACCTCATTTATCAATCTAGGTTTTTGGGTATGTAAATTCCTTTACAGAGGATTTCTGCACCGCCAGAAGGGAATCCCCAGAACTCCCTACCCTTGTGCCACCACTAGACCTCATTTAACTCCCTGACCACCAGAAACCCTAATTTCATTTGGGTTCCCCAAATCTAAGCCTCATCAGAACCATTGGAATTTATTGAGTCTAGAAGTTACACAGTAGGACTTGTACTTTAGGAAAATCACTTTGGTGAAGGGAACAGGAAAGGGTCTTACTAAAATACTTAGAACCATAAAGGACCAGTTCTCTCTATGACTTCAAAGGCAGTAGGATCCTGTTGAGGGGTGAGGATACCCTAACAGCAATTGGGATCCCAAGGCCAGTATCACACATTTTGTGAAAGAATTCACAGTCCCAGTCAGCAAGCAAGGGTTTTTTTTTGGCAAAAATGGGTTTATTTCACTGAGAAACTATTTCTCTCAGTGGGCCGATCCGGATTAGGAAGGAAGATAGCAAAGTTTGGAATACAGTTTTGATTTTTATTTAGCCTTCTTATGGCCCAGGGCTGGGGAGCAATCTCCAGATGAATTGAGGGACTAATTTCCAGGTCAATAATGGATGGCAATTATGCCCCAGGCCAAGATCTCCAAAAGAATTGTAGGGATGATTTTAAGAGTTTCCCCTGGGAATCAAGTAGGAGGGTGGGGATGCTCCCAAAGGTCAGGAAGAGTTGAGATTCAAGGTTGTTTCAACCCAGGTCCAACCCCCTCTCCCCCAAAGATCAGAGGTGTGGTCACAGATAAAATGATTAGAAAAGCAATAAATCCCTACAAAATAAGCATATATATGTTTCTGAAAACAAAGTTGAGGAGTGAACTTTTAGGAGATTGTTTTGGTTGTGGAAAAATTGGTAAGAGAACAAAATTGGAAGGGACTTCATTTTATAAATAAGAAAACTAACAACCAGAAAGGGTAAGTGATTTGCCTTTGGTTAACAGAGGGGGGGAGTTTGATAGCAGAAGTGGGACTAGCATCTGAGCTTCTTGTCTCTCAAATCCAGTGTTCTTTCTGTGACAATGTTACATCTCCTGGAAGAAGTACAATTTTACACTTTTTTAGAGAGTGTAAAAGACACAGTTTAGAAGACAAAAAAGAGAGGATCTTCTAGGAAGACCTTACCTCTATGATTAAGTTTACTGATCCCCAAAATTATGTTTGTGTTTGTAAGATGACCATTGGCTTCAAATATAAAGGATATAGTTGGAAACCACTACAGGGACAGGGGAATTAAGGAACGAATTCTGACTTTTAATCACATCCTAAAGATGTAATGTGATTTAATGGTCCTCTGACCGTGGGGGGCTTCTATTGTAATGGGTCAATGGTCCTGGGTCTTCTGGCTTTGGAATCTGCCTCAGGAAACCCCCATACCCAATCTATCTGATTCTGACCAGATAGTTTCTGGCCTCAAACACCCACAGAT
Source organism: Sminthopsis crassicaudata (assembly GCF_048593235.1). Classification (NCBI taxonomy): domain Eukaryota; kingdom Metazoa; phylum Chordata; class Mammalia; order Dasyuromorphia; family Dasyuridae; genus Sminthopsis; species Sminthopsis crassicaudata. Next base: position 322,108,840 of record NC_133620.1, read on the forward strand.
CAAACTCTGTGAGACAATACTGAATAAGACCACCCCTCAATCTGGAGATTACTTCCTAGCCCATCCCTTGGGCTGAAGAATTAACATGTCAATGATGGACTTCCTAGCCCTAGAGCCATAGTATTAGCATATATATGATTGAAAGCTATATTTGTATATCTCCTTGCTTCAGTTTTTTTTTTCCCCTGAAGCAGGGGTTAAGTGACTTGCCCAGGGTCACACAGCTAGGAAGTGTTAAGTGTCTGAGATCAGATTTGAACTCAGGTCCTCCTGAATTCAGGGCTGGTCCTCTATCTACTGCGCCACCTAGCTGCCCCCTTACTTCAGTTTTTTTTACTGAATTCCCTTATAATTCAATCTGCTTTATAATAGCCTTATATTTCTTTTATTAAATTTTGCCCCTTGACTAAGAAATGGATTGAAGTCTGCAAAATTCTTTTGAGATACCTTGTGACACTGGTCTTGATGAGGTGAAGTCTAGTTTTCGGGGTTCCCAGTGAGGGAACCAAAAATATGATGAGGTTTAAGTTTTGGGCTTCCCTTTCATAGGGAACCAAATGATAAGGTCTAGATTAGGGAACCAAAATGAGAGTGGGGTTTCTGGTGGTCAGGGTATTAAATGTTAAGTCTAATGGTAGGTTTGGGGTTCAGGGAACCAAATGGAGAGGTTTGGCTCCCCTGCACCCACTTTGGGATTTGACGCAAAGGTAGAGAGTTTGGGGGAACCCCTTTCTGGCGTCACAGGGATTCTTTGTAAAGGAATTTACAGACCCAAAAACTAGACTGATAAAAGAGGTTTATTATAGGGATTGGGAAGTAAGGTTAGAAATCCTGACAGAGAGGCCTAAAGCCTTGTTAGGGAAATAGGTGAGGATAAAGAGAGCATAGCACTGGAAGAGAATATTATTCCAGTGGGCAGAGGCTTCCTTGGCATAGCATGGCATGTTTAGAGCCTCTGCAAAGAGAAATAGGAGAAAATGCTGAGAGAAAAAGATCATTTGTAGCCTAGCTCTTTCACCAGGAAAGCTAATTTCTCCTGGGTTTGAGATTAACAGGTGTGGACCAAAAGCCAGGAGAGGCAAGAGGCCTTGATATCTTGTAGATTTAATGAACCACTGCTCTTCTGTAAGGCAGGGTCCAGGGATGGGTATGTATCCCCAGTTGTCAGAGCTGCAGATCAAGATAAGAATGCGGTTGGAAATGTTGGAAAAACTGCTGTTTTTCTTGAAGAGAGTTAGTTATTCAATAAGCAAAGATCCTGAATCTTTTCCATCCTAGTTTTCCCACTCTAGCTCGAATTCAGGGCAGAGACTGGGGTCTTCTAAGGCATAAGTCTAGAAGAGATTTGCATTAAAAGAGCATCTCTGCTTCTTTCTGAGTGTCTGGAGGCAGGAGTTGCCTGAGAAGAGAACTGAGAGTCTCAGGTTAATGAGATAAAGGAAACCAACAGGTGTTAGAAATCAGTTTTGGTCTTACAGATCTCTATTAGTTGTCCAGTAGCAGACAGATGACCAGGCTAAATACTTATTTGGCCAAGCATTTAGGATACAATGATTACATATAATCAGGCTAGAAACAGCAAGATATGACATAATTGCATTAACAAATTCTATTGACTATTGCTCTGATGTTAAAATCAGTTACATGAGGAAAAAATGCAAGAACATAAATTCTAAACAAATATTTATCATAACCTTATATTGATAACAATAAGGAATTTGTCCCCATAGGTTCATATCCAAGTAGATGATATTCATACAAATTATTCATACAAATCAGTTTGTTTTAAAATACCCAATGCAAATATAATCATATACAGAATGTCTAATTCCACATAAGAGAATTCAAGAAGTTAGCAGTTGAACTTTTAGAAATAAATCCTACTGAAGTATGGATGACATTCACAGAAACTCAGGCTAAGTTTGATTACTGCTTTTTCCCAACTTTTTGGCTTCAAAGGAGTTAGTTTTGCTGGGTGTAGAAGCTCTGTCAAGGTGGGTGGAGATAAGGTTAGATAATCTGTTCAGTGGTATTTATTGAGAGGAAGTAACTGGACCAACTCTATAGCTTTCATTCCCTTTGGGCATCCCTAAGAGAGAGAGAGAAATATGACAAAAAAACTTTTATTTCGCCAGAGCTGTGCCATGATGTCTCAATGAGTGGTGCTTGGCTTGAGCATAGAGCTCCAGACAGCATCAATCAAGTCCCGGGAAATTGAGCTGTCCCACCTCGCTGATAGAGGGTGGGGGTTTGTGTTACCTCACAAACTGGAAGACTGAAATAGAGGGAAGAGAAATATTGGAGTAGGTCTCTAGAGAGATGACATAATCAGTGGAGACAGCATCTTGATAAGGCATTCCCAAAGCTTGGGATGGGAGAGGCATTCTGCTTTTCTGAAACATAAGATCTTATCAAGTATTTTGATAAAGAGGCAGGGTTTTTTTTTTTCAAACTAAGAGGCAGGGAAACTGAGGCAGGACTGAGTCAGGATCATTAGGGAAACTGAGTCAGGACAATAAAACAAACCAGACTAAAACTAGAAAGTGTGAGAACTTGTGGCAAGGACCAGTTTCTCCCGGATAACCTCAGAATTATTAGCATAGAACAGCACTCCTTATTCAGAGAGACACACGCCTCCCTGTTTGGATCTCTGCATTTGGGGGGCATCTCAGCCAGAGATCTTTAGGTCTGTGGTCATTTGTGCATTTAACTCAGCATCTGCTGTATAGCAGTGCTTAAGGCAGTCCTGCTGCCCTGAGAACACCCCAAGTCAGGGGCTCCGAGAGAGACAAAAAAATGGAGTTTGAGAGCTTCATTCTCTCTCTCTCTCTCTCTCTCTCTCTCTTTCTCTCTCTAGGGAGGGCAGATTTCTGAGTAAATTATGCAATTAGACCAAGACAGACCACCCCAACCATTAGAATTCTGATCTCGAATGCTGAAATACTAATTAAGGAAATGGGGTAACAGGGGTGGAGAAATAGATCAGAGAGACTGCCAGTCCCAGGACAGGTGTCTGATTTTGGTTGTTTTTTAAAAGAATAATCCCAAAGACTGAATAAGGGATTTCAGAGTTAAAACATAAGCCAGCCAATCATAGTCTAGCAAATTTTAAGCAAAGAGTAAAATAGTTTCCAATTCGGTTTGAACTGAAATAAGACATCAATTTTTCCCAATTTCCTGACCAGCTGAAATCTCAGTTTCCTTCCCCCGCTGTTTACAGAAATTATCAGATTATACATAACAGACTAGTAAATTTCCTGAAACAGCAATAGTAAAACAGTTTTATGCAGCAATAGTCAAACAGGTTTATACAGCAATAGTCAAAGAGTTTTATGCAAGTCCCCTAAGGAGTCTTAAAAAAAACCAATAGATCAATTCTTCTCATCTCAGCACTGTAGGGAAATTCAAATTCTGGCTCATCTGCAGAAATATGGAAAGTAAAACTGTGGGGACCCCATACAGCCTTGCCCAAACACTCCCAAACCACCTTGGGGGAAATGTGAATGGAGTTGGGAGGGGGCAGGCTCCATGGTCATCATGGTCAGCCCTGGTACCAGTCCCCAGCTTTCAGTAGGTTCTGCCCAGGAACTTTCCAGGATATAATAGCTATGAAATTAATGGCAAATTATTTTATCTCTGCCCAGTTTTCTAAATATAGTTGGGGTGGGCAATTTAGCAAGCTCAGCCCCTTCCATGAGGTCTCTGTCAACTCCCCTTAATTTGTAAGCTTGCCAGTTTTGTTGAAACCATTATGGTAAGCATCATCAGCTCTGAGAAATAAATATGTTTAGGATTTATAGTTTCTAAACAAGGAATGCGTTTACTAAGAATCTATAAGCCTATATAAAGACAGATGTTTTGCACCAGGATAAGTTTAAACATATAAAACATTAAAGTCAGTATCCCACCCTTTCAGGGAAAAGGGATCACCTTTTAACCTGCCCTAATTATGAAAGACTTAGGGAAGTTGCCCAAGGAGCTGAGGAGAATCCCCGCCCTCTTTCAGGAGCACCTTGTAGAGGCTCTAAAATATATATAACACTAATCTGGACCCCACTTCTCCAGAAAGTCCTCAACTGCCTTTTGCATGCATTTTTATTAATCATTCTGCCCCAGATATTTGGAGGAAGCTGCAGAAAGTTAGCCTTGGGACCTCAAACTTTCCAGACACAGCTGTTAGAAATAGCTTTTGGAGTCTTTAATAAATAGGGACTGAAACAGTTGCAGAAGAGCATGGCCAGAGCAAGAAACAAAGAATAGGCTCAATTTTTAGCTGCTTCCATATCCGGGAACCACAGGGGTTCGTGCTTTAGATGTCACAGCCAGGGCCACTGGGATTAGAAACTGTCCTCACAAGAAACTACAGGCCCTTGCCCCAAGTGCAATCAGGAGGGGCACTGGAAGAAAGACTGCCCAGAGGGGTCAAGTCGCCCCCCCAATGCCCTGTCCTCCTGTAGACTCCCCCTTACTCCATCATGATGGTTTAACCCAGGATAACTTTAGATGTGGCAATTCTGATTATTAATCTGATCAAACAAGGGATGTAGATAGGGAATAATATAACACCACTAAAAGCTATAAGGCCCAACCAAAGGAGCTGCTTCCACCAGCTTCCCAAACCAGGACCATCTAGAAGTATTGAACAGTGAGGTCCAAGTCTGTACAGGAACATGAGCAAGTTTCCTAATGTTCTTAGTGATTTCCTTCACTAGATTACCATTGTTATCAATCTTTATACAACACGTGGATAAATTTAGTTTAGCACAAACTCTCCCTTCCTCAGCCAACAAATAATCCAGCACAAGTCTATGTTGTAAAATAGCCTCTCTGGTTTGAGTAGCTTCATCAGCCAAAAGATGTAGTGCCTCAGCTGTCTGATTGGTGATAATCTCTACAACTGCCTGAAGCCTAATTATCCTGTTCAACATGTATATTGGAGTTCTATATCCCCAACTTCCATCTTGAGCCCAGGTCGCTGGCCCATACTCTTTGACTATTCTTTCTGGAGGCCAGGCCTCCCCCCAACCATTTGCATCTCCAGTCCAAGTGATGGAGGTATCTAAACTCTGTTTCCCCCTTCCCAAATCATCATACAACTGAATCCCTAAATATTGGTTTGCCTGTTCACGAAGAAAGAAAAATTTTGGCTTTCTTAGTCCAATATAATAATTCCCTGTCCAATTGCAAACCTTGTCCTCTCTGATTTAAGCAGTATTTCCCTTTCCTATCTTCTGTCAATGACCACTGATGTTTCTCTTCTCAATTCCAGAAACCGGTCCCATTATGAATTTGGGATCTGTTGCTAAGGATCCAGGCTGGGCTTAAGGGGACAGGTACCCATGGCCATTGGTTCAATTGTTGGGATCCACCACAGATCCAACAATTTGATAAGTTAAATGTCCTCCCTATATTCTGCATGAGCAGGAGAAATTGGTTCTCATCTCTAGAAGGTCATAAGGAAATAGATAAACCCAAAGCTTAGGGAGAGCCTCATAGTGTTCAACTATTATAACACTGTAAAGTTAAGGTGAACTTCCCAAAGGAAAATATATCAAATCACAAACAGGCAAAGAGACCCAGAGTAAGAAAAGAGAAGTCATACAGTTACAATGCACTGGATTCAGAATCAGTGTTCCCATTCAGTGGAGGTCCCCTCCTCTTATGTAATTGGAGGTCTCCCCTGTCTTCAACTGTCCGCTCTGATAAAGGTGGCGCCACAGGTCCTTTTGTCCTGGTGTGGTGTGTCCAGCCTCGTTCCTGGGTGCGAATCGCAGTATCTGAAGTCAGTATCACTTGGTAGGGTCCGCCCCAGCACGGAGTCAGCTTCTCGTCCTTCCAGGAACGGATCAGCACCCAATCACCAACCTGAATTCTATGAACAGGGAAACCTACAGGAGGAGTCTGAGCTATTAGCCCTTTTTGTTGAAGTCCTTGCAAATGTTCCAGCAATGATTTAACATATCTCTTAACAAACAAATCCTTAGTTTCTAAAATAGGGTCCCAGTCTCCCTTAGGATAAGCCTGGAAAGGATGACCGTACAATAATTCATAAGGTGAAAGCCCAATATCTCTACACGGCTTGGTCCTGATTCTAACCAGAGGGAGAGGAAGGCATTTCGTCCAAGGTAGTTGGGTCTCTAAAGAAAACTTAGCTGCCATTTTATTTCTTGGTTCATCCTTTCTACTTTCCCAGAAGAGGGAGGATGCCAAGGGGTATGGAGATCCCAAGTGATTTCTAAGGCCCTAATCGGATTCTGCAATACCTGGGCAGAAAAATGTGTTCCCTGATCCGAGTCTATCCTCTCCACCATTCCATCTCTAGGAATAATTTGTTCTAATAAGACCTTACTTACTGTCGAGGCAGTTGCTCGGCCTGACGGGAATGCCTCCACCCATGAGGTCAGATGGTCCATTATGACCAGCAAGAACTTAAGGCGACCCACTGGTGGCAGCTCAGTAAAGTCCACCTGGATGCTTTGGAATGGTCTGATTCCAGGAGGTCGTCCCCCTTTTGGAAGCTGGCGTTGGGCAGCCCTGTTAGTCCTTCGACAAACAAGACAACCGTCCACCAGTTGTCGAGCCATAGTATATAGGCCGGGGGAAACATACCTTGTCAGTATAGCATCACACAGGTTTTGGACATCCCAATGACTGCCCTGGTGCAGTTGCTGAAGGACTTGCCTCATACTTGCTTTGGTCAGTACCTCTCTGCTATCAGGTAAGAGCCATTGTCCTTCCGAGTTCTCAACTGCTCCGAGAGTTGAGGCTTTCTCTTTTTCCTTCTGAGTAAAACTAGGAGAGGGTAGACTAGGGGGAAGTACAGGTATCAAAGCCATTATATGAGAGATTTCCTGATCTCCGGCTCCCTTGGCCTCCCGGTTTGCTAATCTATTTCCCCTTTCCTCAAAAGAATTTCCCATCTGATGTCCCTTTACATGTATTACTGCTATATTCCTAGGAGTCAGAATATTTTCTAGTATCTCTCTGACTAGTGTATGATGAACCAGTTCTTTACCTTTACTGTTTACATATCCTCTTTCCTCCCAAATCCTCCCAAATACATGCACCACACCCCAGGCATATTTAGAATCAGTATATATATTCCCATCTTGGTCACACAATAATTTTAACGCTTGATTTAAAGCATACAATTCACAACAATTCACAAGTTTGAGCCAACTAATGGGCAGGTAGACTGCCCTTGGTAACAGTGTAAGTTCTAACAAACCCATTTCTTTTCCCATTTACCATCCTAGAAAAACCATACATAAATTCTAAACAAATATTTATCATAACCTTGTGTTGATAACAATAAGGAATTTGTCCCAATGAGTTTATATCCAAGTAGATCTTTCATAAGTGAACATTATTCATACAAATCAGTTTGTTTTTTTTTAAAAACATCCAATGCAAATACAACCATATACAGAATGTCTAATTCCACACAAGAGAATTCAAGAAGTTTTGATAAGAGATTCCCATTAACTTGTAATGGGAGAGACATTCTGCTATTCTGAAACATAAGGTCTTATCAAGTATTCTGATAGAGGCAGGGGGGGTGGTTTGCAGAACTAAGAGGTAGGGAAACTGAGGCAGGACTGAGTCAGGACAATAATTCAAAGTTAAAACATAAGCTAGCCAATCATAGTCTAGCAAATTTTCAGCTAGAGTCCCCTGTAAAGGCCTTTTGTCTCTGCAGCCTTCTCCAAACCCCGCATCTGCTAAAATCAGGTGTGTCTAGCTAGTGGACAGGTAAAGAGCTTTTTCAACTTTTTGCAGCCTCTCCCTTATCTGTAGAGACAAGAGAGCGAGACAAAAGGAGACCTTTCGTCAATCGCAGCAATTCTTAAAAGAATTATCTTAAAAGAACGATCCAGTCCAGAAGCAGCCTGGATGTCCGCTGCAAAAAGAAAAAAATCTTTTACCTTTTCCAGAGTTCTATTCAGTACCCAAATTATGTCTAGTTTTCGAGGTCCTTCATCAGGGAACCAAAATGATGAGGTAAGCAAAGAGTAAGTAGTTTCCAATTTGGCCTGAACTGAAATAAGACATCAGTTTTTCCCAATTTTCTGACCAGTTGAAATCTCAGTTTCCCTTCCCCCCCTGTTTACAGAAATTATCAGATTATACACAACAGACTAGTAAATTTCCCAAAATAGCAATAGTTCTGTTCTCCAGGGGACAAAAAGGAAGCAGGATTAAAATTATGATCTTGGATTATGGAACATTCTTTTCTAATAGTATTGCCTCATGTTTCAACACTATGGAATCTGTGAGCCATCTCCCAGCCCTCTAGATTTAATATTGTTCTAACTTGAATACCCCTTCATTTCATCTTCTCTGCATATTTAATAGGGGATTGAGTGTCAAAAGTTCTTTCCCCACCATGATCATGCAAAACATGAAAAACGCATCTGAATATAGATCTATAGTCAGGAACTTGGGATTGGGGTTCCAGAGATTGCCAGCTTCGTCTCAAAAAGAAAGGCAAAGTGGGAGCGGTCCTAGCACTGTATATCTCACTGACCACTTGGCTCTGATTACAAACATAAGAGGAAAAACCAGGGGCATGATTTAAGGCAGTTTTACTTCAGGTAGCTGTCCTAATTTTAACCATCCCACCTCCAGATGGTGGAGTTTAACGACCTCTGCAAACAGTTATACCTGAATTCAAAACTCCAAGTAAATATTAGCTTCAGTCCCAAAAGATTTTATCTAAATGTAGGCTGTTCCTTTAAACAGTAGAAATAATTAATATCTAAATCAGCAAGGAGGTGCAGTTATTAAAAACAAACTAACAAAAAATAACCCCAGTATATTTAATGGGAGGAGGGACCTCTCCACCTGGTCACCCTTCCCCCACACCACCATGCTTCCTGACCCAATAGATCATAGCTCCATTTAAACTATTAATTACTTTTACAAATCAATCTTTCCTGTCCCGTCCTTAAGTAAATATATATGTATATATTTTTAAACATTACACTTCAATGTTTGCACGTAACTGACCCAAATTTCATAAAACTTAATACATGCCCAACAGAGCTGACAAACACTTAAGGCATAGCTCAGTTACAAATTACCCAATACCTCTAGCAAACATACCATCGAAGTAGGGAGATACAACCACAACCTCCCCTAAGTAAGCTACCAGCATTGTTTTAAAAACCTATGTTTTAACTTAAAATCCCAAACACAGCTTTAAATTCCCAATAATATAAAACTACTTTGCCATCACATTGAAAACAATGAACTTCACTAAATAGCGGTTTCTTTCCCCCGGCCCCCATGGCCCTGCTGCAGTCAGGACACGTGGGAGGAAGAGGAAGGAAGCCACCATCTTCACTGGCTCAATCCCACAAACTTCCCCATGTACAGGGTTTCTGATCCCAAATGGGATCTACTAACAGCTATTTCTGGTCAGCTGAAATGACCCCTGCTTCAAAAGACATAGTTCTCCTCCTGGCCCGAAGGCCCCTGGAAGGGCTAATGGAATTAAATCCTCTCAGGTCCTTCCCTTCAGGTACCATTTAATCCTTTTGGCACCACCAGTCTGCAACAAAACAACAATACCTTATCCACTTTTTCTTACTTTTTATTTTTCCTCATATTTTGGCAGTTTGTTCCAATTACTTAATTTATCTCCCAAGGGAATATCTACCGGTATTTTCTGATATTTTTCTCATTTCTCTCCTCGAGGGCTGGCTGGGACTAGGCCACACCCATTGAATTTGGAAGGAGTTTAACAGACTCCTAAACGCCCAAACACGCTAACCGTCGCCGGTTAACTCAGTCACCCAGGAAGGCCTAGCTCTCTTCCTGTCTACCGTCTACAGCCCCCTCCAGAATCTATAACTAGACTCAAGGGGCTTCACAGGACGCTTACCTCCACTGGGTTGCTGCGCAGCAAATTACTTGACTGATCTGTCCTCCACCAACTGGTTGGGATTTTCACCGCGGAGTTTCCATTGCTTTTCTCTGAGTTTCTCCACTTCGGGTCCACTCTACGTCAGGGGTGAAGGGTCACCATTTAATAAAAAAGCTGGAGAGAGCTCTAGAGAAAAGCAAAGTTTATTGTCCATTCTCTGGAGAAGGGTGTCCCACCCTTTGAGTAGACAATCGAAGAGAGGCAGCGCCTCCTGTGGGCAGGACAGCACCTTTAATCCCTAACGCAAAACGCCCCCTCCCACCACTGACCCTCATCCTCATTGGCTGAGAGTCTTACATTCTAAACTCGAGATCTACCCATGAAATTGAACTTGACCAATAAGTACATAGTTGCCCATATTTGGATGAAATAGGGAGATGTCGTAGGAGGGGAAGGCAATGCCCTTTGCTGGAACTTCAGAGTCCTTCAGGCCCACTGGAACTCTGAAGTAGATGAAGCCTTACTCGATTTTCACAACTGTCCTGAAAGATCTCACCTCATCTCATTCAATACCAAGCCCTCCCATACCCCCGACCTGACTTTCTGGGTGTGTTCTTAACCCTGCCACTCCCTGACAACACTCAGTCAGGTGACATTACAGGTAGATCCAGTTTTCTTGAAAATTGCGGAAAAAAGGTAGGTTATTCTGTGGTGATCCTCAATAGCACCCTGCAGGATGTCCCTGGAACTTCTGCCCAGAAAGCTGAAGGTCATTGCCCTGACCAGAGTTTTGAAACTGGGGAAAGGAATGAGAGTAAACATCTATACTGACTCCAAATATGCTTTTCATATTTTGCATGTTCACAGGGCTATATGGAAAGAAAAGGGACTTTGGAGAGCAAAAAGTTCTCCTATTAAATGGGCAAGGGAAACAGGCTTGCAGATCCAGCTGCCTGTGCTGTTGCTCATTTGCCCCTGACTATGGTATCTTTACTTCCCCAGCTGGGACTTACCCGGTCTCTGTCTGGTGGTTTCAACACTCTCTGGCCAGCTTCTAATCCCAGCCCAACTCTTTGCAGAGTGAGTAAGATCACTCCTCAAATAACTCAAATAACTGGCTGAGACACTTAAGATTAGCTTGCTTCCTTTCTTGTTATGTATGAGACTTTTTCTCTCTAGCTCTCTCAAGTGTCACCCCTCCCAGCCACTGGGGAGATAACTCTTTTGTCTTTAGTCAAGCTAGAGAATTCTGTGGACGATAGGGGTATTCAGGATTGTTGGGTGGGCCCTTGTCATCCTCAAGGCAGTCCACATATGTAACCTGATACACTATTTGCAAAGACCCCTTTCCCAAATGTCATCATCCGCAACCTGGATGTCACCCCATTTGTACATTCCCCTGAGGGGAATGACTTTAACTTAACCATCATTTGTTTCAAGCCAGAAAGATAATAACGTAGGATATCCATTCCAAAAGTATTCTGGCAAACTGGCTCATAATGCTTTTATATCATCTTCCTTGAAGCTTCTTAATACTCACTGGAAAAATCATATTCTCTAATCCTTGTGCAACCTAGGAGAAACAATTAAACAGATCTGTCAAATATGCCCAGTAAAGGGTTGCTAAACCCCACATCCTGAAGCCTATCTGGAGGAGGGGTACATACTTAGGAAAAGCCTGGCAGATGAATTCTCTACATGTGCCCCCTCTCAGCGGCTTCAAACTGCTTTTTGGTTTTTGATGTCACCTTTACTAATTGAGTAGAAGCCTTCTTTAAAGGCTCAGGTTTTTGCTAAAGGAGATAAAACCCATTTAAGTTTTTCTCCACTCTGCAGATCATCCTCTCTACCTAATGCTTAAGGTCTTTTTAAACATTATGGTTCTTGCATCTTAGGTCATTTGAGTGCTCTTTTCATTGTGTATAATGCCACTGCTTCAGACACTGTCCCCACCCCTTCAAGGAGACAAAAAGCAGGGATTTGGGGGAAAACATTCCTTGGGATTTATCCTAGGAAAAGCTGTCTAGCAAAAGGCATTCAGGATAGCCTCATCTTCCCCGAAACCTTCCTCTGGGTGGGATTCCTGGCTATTGTCCCTACTAACTCCACTTTAATTGTCCTTTTTGTTCATACTTGGCCCTTGCATTTTTAAACTATTTGTGAAATTTACTTTCTCCAGGCTCTAAACTATTAACTTCCACCTATTTGTTCACCTTGACTATCATTGGCTAACTGATTCTGACATTCACACCCCACTGAATGCTGCTGCTGCCATCTTACCCTCCCCTCCTCAGTCTGGACTTTTACTGGGCCCCTATCCCCAGCCTGAAGCAGCTCCAGAATATGAGACTCTGTCCCTTTGTCCCAAATTCATTCCCCCCCCTCGCTTGAGGGGGGAAATGAGGTATGTGATTTTGTGGTCCCCTGAACCTGAGCCATAGAATTAGCATATCTATGATTGAAAGCTATATAAGTGTATCTATCTCCTTGCTTCAGGCTTTACTGAATTCTCTTACAATTCAGTCTGCTTTGTAATAACCTTATATTACTTTCATTAAATTAATTTTTTTTCATTAATTACCTCATTAAATTGACTAAGAGATGGGTTCAAATCTGCAAATTCTTTTGAGACACCTTGTGATACTGGTCTGGGACTTTTGGGGTCTCCCCTTCTTAACCTCAACACTAAGAGAAGCATTTACAGCCTACTGGGAGTATGGTTCTGGTTTCTCCATTATGTAGACTGAAAGGCTTGCATCTGGTCTAAATCCTCAGGACAAACACATTCTTGATTCAGATGCAAGTCAGATGTGCATTTGGTCATATTTACAATTTATGGAAGAAGGAAAAAAAAGAAATGCAGTGGAAATATTTTCAACATCAAGTCCCTCTTCCTTCTAACCTCTCATCACCTTCACTACTCTTTTAGAATTCAAGTCACTGCAATTTCTGAACATGGGCATTTCTCATACATCTTCATGTATTATCAAGGATTTTATCAAGGATTAGATTTTACTGTCAGGCTGACTGAAATAAGAACAAAATTCTCTTGAAATTTTTGAATAGGACAACTATTTTATTTTATCTTCATGTTAGCTTCCTGATTGTGAATCTTACCTGCTTATCATCTTAAATCTTAGAATTAGATGACATTCTAGGAATCATCCAATTCTACCTTCTGTCTTACATGTGAATGCCCTCTACGATATTGAATGCTTTAACACCACTTTGCATTTTTGGCCCCTCAGTTTCTTCATCTATAAAAGTCCTTTTGATAATACTAGGGAGTAGAACACGAATAAGGATTAATGAATTATAAAAGCCTTAAAAAGAAAAAACAAAACAAAACAACTCTTCAGTATGATTACTAGAACCCCAAGAGAAAATACAGTGGGCTTTAAAAGAAATGTAGGGAAGATAGAAGTAAGCAAGATAACAGAACAGTATCATCTAGTCCACATTTCTCCATCTTCACAAGAATAGTATGAGATATTTCATCAAAAACTGCTAAAATCTAGGCAAACTATATTGACAGTATTGCCCTCATCAATGCCTCAATGAGTTTAATAATCTTGTCAAAAAAGTGAATCTGGCATGACTGGTTCTTTTTTTTTTTTTTTTTTTTTTTTAATTCAATTTTAGTTTATTCCCAGTTTTGGAGTTTCTCCCTCCTCTTCCTTCTTCCCTATAAGTCAAGACAAAAGAAGCACATTACAAATATGTATAATCAAACAAAACAAATTAGCACATTAGTCATTTCAGAAAGGAAACAAACAAACAAACAAAAAATAAAGAAATATGCTTCCATCTGCAGTGAGTCCATAATTTGTTTATTTGGAGGTAGATGGTATGTTTTCATTATTCGTTCTTTGGAATTGTAGTGTGTCATTGTATTAATCAAAGTTATTTGTCTTTGAGAATTGATTGTCTTTGCAATATTGTTGTTATTGTATAAAAATGATTTTAAATTTCAGAAAATTTTGGAAAGAGTAACGAACTGATACTGAATGAAGGAAGTAGAATTAGGAGAACATTGTACACAAGAAACAGCAATATTGTATGAAGATCAGCTGTGATAGATTTAGCTTTTCTCAGCAATACAATGATCTAAGACCATTCAGAAAAACTCATGATGGGAAAATCCTTTACACATTCAGAAAAAGAACTATGGAGTCTGAATGCAGTTCTTTTTTGTTTTCTTTTGTTTCTCTTTCTTGTGATTTTCCCCTTTTGTTCTGATTCGTCTTTTATAACCTGACTAATGTGGAAATTTGTTTAATATGATTATGCATGTATAAGGTATGATCAGACTGCCATCTTGGGAGAGGGAAGGGGAGAAGAGAGGGAGAAAAAAAATGGAACTCAAAATCTTATAAAAGTAAATGTTGAAAACCATCTTTACATGTAATTGGAAAAAATAAAGTAACATTAAGTGGAAAAATAATAAAAAAAATTAATAAAGCTGTAGAAAAAGAAATCTTGTCCCAATTCTACAAAAAAAAAAAAAAAATTGGTTCTGCTTATTTATCACTTCATATAAGTTTTCCTAGGTTACTCTGAAATCACTCCATTATTTCTTATAGCACAATAGTATTCCATCACATTCATTTTTCATTCATTCCCCAAATGAGGGTGACTCCTTTAGTTTTCAATTCAATAGAAAGATGGCAGTTCTGAACCCTGAAGTCAGGAGGACCTGAGTTCAAATTTGACCCCAGACACTTAACACTTCCTAGCTGTGTGGCCCTGGGCAAGTCACTTGCCTAAGCAATAAAAAAATTTTTTAAATGATACTTTTCTGGCATTTAAATGAAAAAAAAAAAAAAAGAAAATTAAATTCTGTTCAATATTGGTCTTTAAATGAAAAAAAAAATTTCAATAGAAAGGGTTACTCTAGATATTTTTGTATATATGTAATTTGGTATTATTTTCCTTTTTGTTGATCTCTTTGAGGCATAGATTTAGCAATGATCAAAGAATGACCTGTTCTTCACATAGTCATGTTGGCTTTTTGTTATCATTTTCTTTTCTAGACATTTTTTAATCAACTAATGATCCACTCTTAATTTTCTGATTTAAATTCACTAGCCTACAATTTGAAGACTCTTAAAAAAAATCTTTCTTTTGAAATCAAGTGATATGCTCTTCTTCAGTATTATGGTATCTTTCTCAATTTCCATGATCTCTCATGGGATTCAATAAGTTCATCTGCTGTTTCTTTCAGGATCTGTGGATATAGTTTACCTGGGCAAAGTGACTTGAATTTCATCAAGGACAGTTACAAGCTCACTCTTTTGGTTTTCAATTTTTTAAATTCCAAACTTAAGAAATAAAACAAAATACATAATAAAATAGAATAGAAAGGAAAAAGAAAAAAACAGGGTTGCTCACGAAACTACAGATCTATTCGGAAAACTTGCTTTTCTTTTTAAATATATAATAAAGTTATCATGTAACTTTCTTTTTCTCTTCTTTCTTCCTTCACCCTCCACCCTAGAAATAACTACCATTAGAAACAAACTACATTAGTTTGTATATATGTAAAACTATAACTAGAATCTTCCTTCATAGGTCCTTTGAAGTTAATTTGGGTATTTGTAATTGTCAAAGAAAGTGATATAGTCACCCAAAGTTATTCTTAAAACTATATTATTGTTACTATATACAATGATCTCTTGGTATGGCTCATTTCATTCTTCATTCTTTTGCACAAGTCTTTCCATGTTTTTCTAAAATCCACAAGTTCAAAAGAGAAAGAGTAAAGGCGGGGATGCTTAGTTGTCTCCCAAACTGTTCTAAATTCCTTTAAATCATTTAAGAGCATCAAAACACATGAACAGATGGAATGAGATATTTTCTGGCCTAAGACAACTTAGACAGTTAATGGGAAAAATCTGTTCCATCAGGGTGGGAGTCTAGTGCACAGTCTCATTGCAGGGTATGCCATTGCAGCCCTGGCCCCAGTCAGGGAAGAAGGAACAGGGCTTGGGCTTTTTGAATCAGCAGGAGTACTGATGGTTTCTAGACCTCTTAGCCCAGATTAGATGCTATTGTAGGTTTATAGTTGGAAGGGACCTAATCCAACTCCACATTTTCCAAATAAGAAATCAAGGCTCACAGATAATTGTCACTCAAATTGTCAGTGGCCAATGTACTTGAACTCATTATTTCCACTATCCCCCAGCTTGAAGTGCTTGCTATAAATAATTTAGAATATATCCTTTTTCCTTAACCATCTTGGAAAACAGACCTAATAGTGGCATTGCTGGGTCAACAGGCATAGGCAGTACAATAATTCCTTGGGCATAATTTGATCATTCTCCAAAATGGTAAACTTAGTTCACAGATCCACCAACAATGAATTAATATTCCAATTTTTCCACATCCTCTTGAATATTTGTCACTTTCCCCTTCACTCATTTTAGCCAATCTGATAGGTGTAAAATAATATCTTAATTAAGATTATTTTAATTTACATTTCTCTAATCAATAATGATTTAGAACATTTTTATATGATTATAAGTTATTTTGATTTCTTCACTGGAAAGCTTCTTGTTCACATCTTTTGACCCAATTTATCAGTTGGAGAATTTATAATATTCATATAGATTTGACAAAGTTCTTTATATACTTGAGATATGAGATCTTTAATGGAGAAACTATCTATAAAATTCCCTCCCCCCAAAAAATTTATTGTTTTTCTTCTCATCTTGGCTATATTGGTTTTATTTGTACAAAAACTTTTAAATTTAATGCAATCAGAACTATTCATTTTACATTTCACAGTGCTTTCTATCTTATTTATTCATTTGTTCAACATATCCATAGATCTGATAAGTAATATGCTACATAATCTTCAAAATTTCTTGTAATATCTCACTTTATATCTAGGCCATATATCCATTTTGACTTTATCTTGGTAAATAGTGTAAAATATTGGTTCATGACCAACTCTTGGCAAACTGCTTTTGTATTTTTCCAATAATTTTTACTGAGAAAAAAAAAAAAAAAAAAAAAAAAAAGGAATTCTTATCTCCAAAACTGGTCTTTATATTTGTCAAACACAAGATTACTATAGTCATTTGTTACCATAAGATGTGTATCTATTCTTTTCCACAGATCTACCTTTTTATTTCTTAGCTAGTACCAGATAATTTTGATAGTTACTATCTTGTAATTAAGACTTAGTACTTTTAAACCTCCTTTCATTGCATTTTTATTAGTTTTTTTTATATTCATGACTTTTTATTCTTCCAAATGAATTGCTAATTTTTTTCTAAATCAGAAAAAAATTTTCTTTTGATAATTTGATTGAGAGTTCATTGAATATATAGATTAGTTTAGGTAAAATTATCATTTTTATCATATTGGCTCTGCCTACCCATGAACAATGAATATTTCTCCAATTATTTGAATCTGATTTTATTTATGTAAAAAAGGTTAGGCTTATAGACATATATGTACATATACACATATATATTTTATACACACACATATATGTATGTACATGTACAATTTTGTTCATACAGTTCCTAGGTTTGTTTTGGCAGGTATCCTCTCTGGTATTTTATACTATCTAGAATTACTTTATTTTTAATTTTTTATAATAGCTTTTTATTTTTCAAAACATATGCAAAGACAGTTTTTGATATTCACACTTATAAAACCTTGTGTTCCAAATTTTGTTCCCTCCTTCCCCACTTCCCCTCTCCCTTAGACAGCAAATAATTCTATATAGGTTAAACACATGCAATTCTTCTGAACATATTTTCACATTTATCATGTTGCCCAAGAACAAATAAATCAAAAAGGGAAAAAAAAAAATGAAAAAGAAAAAAGCAAGCAAACAACAACAACAACAACAACAACAACAACAACAACCACCAAAGGCGAAAATACTATGTTGTGATATGTATTCAATTGCCATATTCCTCTTTCGGGATGAAAATGGTTTTCTCCAACATTGGCCTGAATCAACACATTGTTGAAAAGAGCCACATTCAGCACAGTTGATCATCACATAACCTTGTTGTAACTGGGTACAATGTTCTTTTGGTTCTACTCCATTTAACATCAGTTCATGGAAGTCTTTCCAGGCTTTTCTGAAATCAGCCTGCTGATTGTTAGAATTACTTTAAATGAGGTATCTCAGTCTTTTCTTGTTGGTGATATATAGAAATGCTGATAATTTATGTGGGTTGACTTTATATTCTGCTACTTTGTTAAATTATTCATTGTTTCAACTAACTTTTTAATCGTCTTTAAGATTTCCCAAATTTATCATCATATTGTCTGCAAAAAGAAGGAATCTTATTACCTCATTGCCCAATCTGACTCTTTCAGTTTCTTTCCTGACTCCCTCCCTAACCCTTATTACTATTTCTAAGATTTCTAATACAATATTGAATAACAGTGACAGTGGTCATCCTTATTTCATACTTGATCTTGCTGGGAAGCATTTAGCTCATCCCTATTATAAATAATGCTTGCTTAAGTGTTTAAATAAATGCTTCTTATCAATTTAAGGAAAAATCCATTTATACCTACATTTTCAAGGTTTTGTTTTTTTTGTTTTGTTTTGTTTTGTTTTATTTTTTACTATAAATGAGTGTTGTACATTACCAAAATCCTTTTCTGCATCTATTGATAAAAGTATATGATTTTTGTTATTTTTATTGTTGATATAATCAAATATGTTAATAGTTTTCCTTATTTTAAATTATTCTTGCATTCCTAGTATAAATCTCACTTGATTATGATGGATAATCTTTATAGCACATTATTGTATTCTCCTATCTAGTATTTCATTTAGGATTTTTGTATCTATATTTATTAATGAGTTTGGTCTATAATTTTCTTGCTCTATTTTTACTCTTTCTGGTTTAGGTTATCAGTATCATATTTTTTTCATAAAAAAGAGTTTGGTAGAACCCCTTCTTTGCATATTATTCCAAATAATTTATTTAACTAATTTAATTTAATTAATTGGTCCTGAAATGTTTTATAGAATTCACTTATAAATTCATCTGATTCTGGTGTTTTTTTTCTTAGCCCAATTTTTTCCCATTCAAATTCTTTCTCTAAAATATATCTATTTAAATATTCGATTTTCTTTTTTCCTAAGTTAGGCAATTTATATTTTTGTAAATATTCTTTCATTTCACTTAAATTTTAAAATTGATTGGCATATAATTGGGCAAAAATAACTCATAATGACTTTTATTTCATCTTGGTTAGTGGAATATTGACTTTTTTATATTTAATACTAATGATTTGGTTTTCTCTCTCTTTTTAAAATCATATTAACTAAATGGTTTATCTATTTTATCATCTTTTTCATAAAACCAACTACTAGTTTTGTTCATTAATTCAATAGTTTTCTTATGCTCCATTTTATTAATTTCACTTTCAATTTTTAGGATTTCTTTTTTTTTCTAATTTACCCTTGTTTTTTTTTCTGCTTTGCATCAGATGAAGCATAAAAAAAGTCTACTCCAGCCCTTTGTATAAACACTGTGGGTGTTTCTCGTTTTAAATGTGGTTCTTGTAAAAAACATATTCTCAAATTCTGATTTTTATTCTGTTCTATTATCCAGTTCCATTTTATGGGTGAATCCAATAATTATAATTACTAGTTGTGCATTTCCCTTTATCCTATTTTTTCTTTGCTAAATTGTTCTTTTCAGCTTCTCTTTTTACTCTATTTCTCTTTGATTGTCTATTTGCTTCTAATTAATACCTCTCTAAAATATATCTTTTTAAAAGAATTCTTCCTTATTCTCTCTCCTTTTCATCCCATTCCTTATTCTACCCACCCTCCTAAATGTTAGTCTGTACATCTTTCTAAAAGTCCCTCCCTTATTCTGTTCTCTTACCCTCTTATTTCATTATACATTTAGAAGACTTTTAAGCTCTTCTAGATGTATATGTTTTTCCTTCTTTAACCCAGATCCAATGATGATAACGTTCTAGCATTACCAGCCTTCCACGCCCACCTGTGTCCTCAATATCATTTCTTCCTTTCATAGTGCATTTGTTTGAGATAATTGCTTCTTTTTTACTGTTTCAAAAATTACCCGAGCATACTCCAACTCAGTCCCAAACTTTCTTTCAAACTATCCAAGTAATACTGCTCACATTTTCATTATTTAAGATGTAAACAGTTTGACCTTTTTGAATCCCTTATAATTGATCTTTAATGATTACCTTATATTTCTCCTGGATGTGATGAATTGAATTTCCCATTGAGTTCTGGGGAGGTTTTTTGTTTTTGTCAAAAATACTTGAAAGCCTTTCAGTTCATTAAATGTCTATTTTTTCCATTCAGGATTATATTTAACTTTATTATTAGGTGTGTGGGGTCCCCCCTCCCCTTACGCAAATTGACTCCTTGGAGGAATCTCTGGATACAAACAGAAAACATTTATTTGGAACTTGCAAGCAGAGGTGCAAGCACTGGACAGTCCAGCCTGGTGTGTGACACATGACAGAAATAGACAGTGGATTGCATAGAAGAAAAGACTCAAGTACAACTACCCTTCCTGTTGATTTTTAAATTTTTTGGATGGATTGAAAAGGAAGTAACCATGAACCAATGGTCAACAACGCTATCTACTTCCTGGGGGTCACATGACTTCCCAAAGCTTAGGCCTAAATTCCTACAGCCTGAGAAATACTCACCTGGTCCCATTCAGTTTTCCCTTTTTTCATACCTTTGAAGATTTCTCACACCCATCCTGATATATTTCTTCTACTAGGACATCCTTGTTGCCTAGGCATTCAGGCTCATCCCTCTTTTCAGTATCACCTGCCCTCTATTATTTTGAACCATTATCTGCACATCAGTGGAAGCTTTGAGAAACTACTATAGCTAAATCTTGATCTACTCTATCTACTCTAAAGATTAAGCACATAAGCAGGCAGGTAATAGGATACTGATGCTTAAAATAATGAGTAGGAATCAGACCCTGCTTCCACCAGTCATCACAGAACAGATTGGCATCGGGCAGCCATAGAATTTCAGCAGTCAGACCCAGATTCAGTTGGGACAAAGGGACGAAGGTCTCATCTTCTGGAGCTGCTTCAGGCTGACAAGGGTATCTAGCCAGCCCTACCTAGGGGGGTCCACACTGAAGAGGGAAGATAAGTGACTTTTTAGGTGGTGGCAGTGGCAGCGGTGTCTGGTGCTGAATGTCAGAATCAGGTCTCAGGTGATTTTAGATTGACCAAGTGGTTGGAATTTCATGATTTGGAATCTAGAAGAAAGTATATTGCAAGTATATTAAAAAATATAAATATAAATATAAATATAAAGACCAAATGAGCAAAAAAAAAAAAAAAAAAAAAAAGAATAAACAAAAGTGGGGTTAGTTTGGAGGTTACTAGGGACAGTAACCAGAAACCCCACCCAGAGGAAGACAAGGCTATCATGAATGTCTCACATCCAGACAGCTTTTCTAGAATAAATACCAAAAAACATTTTCCCCAAATTCCTGCTTTTGTTTCCTCAAAGCACTAAGGGCAATGGGTGAAATAGTGGGGCCTTAAGCAAGTATGATCTACTTTAAAAAAAACCTCTGAGTCTTTTCAGTCTTATAAGGGAAGGCCAATTAATACAGGTGTTAACAAAACCTAAAGGAATTTTTTAAAGTCTCTTCCAGGGGACATATGTGCAAAATATCTGCCAATCCTCCCCTAAGTATGTACCTCACCTCCAGATAAGCCTTTTTTAACAGTCCTTTCAGAATTTACTTGGACACAAACTGGTGAGACCTGACATATCTGTTTAATTTTTTCTCCTGGTTTGTGACCAGTGAAAATAGGTTTTACAAGGGATTGAAGAGCATTTATTTTCCAAATGAATTGCTTAATGTAGGCCAAAGAGAAGTTTCCACTGGGTGACCTGTGGAATTAGAAGTTGGTTTGAATGTGCTTAAAGTCACCCAGAAGGAGAAAGGTTATACCTCCTTTCTTTAGCAAGAGCTAAAGTGTAAAAGGGAGTGTGTAAAAGTCACAAATTAGGGAATTAAAGGTTCCATGGTCAGGGGCAGCTGAATCTGCAGGCCTGTTTCCCTTGACCTGAAGTAAATCCCACTTCTGTTGTCCTTTACAAAACATAACAGAAACTTCTCTAGGTCCATGGACAGCTTACAGTAATTGTTCCTCTGCATACTTAATGAGGGAATGTTTGGCTGTCAAAAATCCCCTTTTTTTCCCCACAAAGCCCCATGAGCATGCAAAACCTGAAATGCATATTTGCAGTCAGTGTAGATGTTCACTCTTATTCCTTTCCCCAATTCTAAATTTCTGGTATAGGCAAAAATGCTCTGAAGTTAGAATCTTCAATGCTTGGTTGTGATCCTGTAATACCCTAAGCTGACTTCTTATCTCAGATCCCCAAGCCTGGAAGGGTCTCTCCCATTCAGCAATCACCCAGAGCACCCCTGCTCTGTGCTACTTATCAGGACTTCCTTCTGACTTATTAGGGCTACCCCTTATCTTGGGTCACTAAGCCTTGATGATCTCAGGGTCCCTTTCAGCTTAAGGACAGCCCAAGGGCACAAACAATGCTCTGGATTATACACCCACAAGTTATCTGAGCTCTCATCCTTGGGCTTCTTCAGAGACTTTACTTCTGCTTTTTGTTTTTATCTAGGACCTTCACCTTGGGCTCATACTTCACAGAGAGGGAAATTGGGTTGGAGAAAACTCATTCCTGTGCCTGCCTTGTATCAGAACCGCAGCCATCTCTCTGGGAAGTCACAGATCCTGGACAAACCCCCACAAATTATGTGGGCCAGGTGCTAGACTCAAATGACTACTTAGAGGGATTTCCAGATACAAGCAGAAAGTATTTATTTGGTCCTTGCAAGCAGAGATATAAGCACATTAACTGGATAGTCCAGCATGGCAGAAATAGGGAAGAGATTATATTGCAAAAAAGGCCTGAATACAACCCCCCCTTCCTGTTGATTTATAAATTTATTGGATGGGCTGAAAAGGAAGTAACTATTGACCAATGGTCAACAACACTGTTGGATGGGCTTAGTAATCTGTGCAGAATGTCCCCTCCTGGCCATGTTCTTTGACCTGACTGCTTCCTTAATCCAATCGACTTCTTGCTGAAGTAGACACTGTCTACTTCCTGGGAGCCATGTGACTTCCTAAAAGTTAGGCCTAAGGTTCTACAGCTTGAGAAAGCTTCACCTGGTCCCATTCATTAGGTAAATTATTTTTTGTTACAATCTCAGCTCTTTTGCTCTTCAAAATATAATGTTCTAAAATTGATGGTCTTTTAGTATACAATCTGTTAAGTTTTATGTAATCCTGATTGTAGTTCCACAGTATTTAAAATTTTGTAATATTTTTGGTAATATTTTATTTGTTTGTAATATTTTATTCTTAATCCAGAAGTTTTGAGAGTTGACTATGATATTCCTGTAAATTTTCATCCTAGGACCTCTTTCAAAAAGTGATTGGTGGAAGATGGCGGCGTGGAGGCAGACAGCTGCTTGAGCTCCTCGTTTTCTCTCAGAACTTACTTCATGACAAGCCTCTGACTTAATGCTTGACCCAGAAAGAAATCCACAGATGATCACCAAGAGAAGACATCCTTGAAAGTCAACAGAAAAGCAAGCCAGGAGCAGTGGAGAGGGTGTAAACACCGGAGGTGAAGACTGAAACCCCAGAAAGCCAGCATCTCTCAGAGCCCGGCCACCCCCAACCCCCACCTGGACTGACTCAGTGCGTTCTCGGAGCCTCAGAGCGCAGACTCAGTACAGTCACTGCTGTTCTGTTGGTGGCTCTCTGCTGCCCTACCCCCAGTCTGTAGAGGAAGCCCATTAACACCATCCAGCCCCATCCCCCGCAAAACAGACCAATTGTTTCTCTTGTCAGTTTGTTTTCTTTGATTCCTACTCTGACAAAATGAACAAAAACTTCAAAAGGGCTCTAACCATTGACAGCTTCTGTGTGGAGAGGGAGCAGACTTCAAATGCTGAGGAGACTAGGAATAGACTGTCCCCAGATGTATCCCCTGGGAGGGATATAAGCTGCTCCTCAGTGCAAAAGAACCTCATAGAGGAAATCAGGAAGGCTCTCACAAGAGAGCTGGAAGAGAAATGGGAAAAGGAAAGGGAAGCTTGGCAAGAGAGCCTGGAGAAGTCATCCCAAGCATTCAAAGACAGAGTGGATAAAGAAATCAAATCATTGAGAAACAAGATTAGTGAGCTGGAAAAGGTAAACAACTCCAAGGAAAACAGGATTAGTGAGCTGGAAAAGGTAAACAACTCCAAGGAAAACAGGATTAGTGAGCTGGAAAAAGAAATCAGCTCTCTAAAAAATAAAATGGATAAAATGGAAAAAAAAAGTCCATAGAAGATAAAAACTCAATTGGACAATTACAAAGAGATATAAAAAAAATGAGTGAAGAAAATACATCATTGAAAATTAGACTGGAACAAGTAGAAATGAATGACTCAAGGAGAAACCAAGAGGTAGTCAAGCAAAACCAGAGAAATGAAACAATTGAAAAGAATGTCAAGTACCTTACCAGAAAGACAACAGACCTGGAAAACAGATCCAGGAGAGACAATTTGAGAATAATCGGACTCCCTGAAAAATGGGAGGAAAAAAAGAGCTTGGACACCATTTTCGAGGAAATTATCAAAGAGAACTGCCCAGACGTTTTGGAAACAGAGGGTAAAATAGACATTGAAAAAATTCATCGATCACCTACTGAAAGGGACCCTAAAATCAAAACGCCAAGAAATATAGTGGCCAAGTTCAAGAACCATCAGACAAAGGAAAAGATATTGGAAGCTGCTAGAAAAAAGCAATTCAGATATGGAGGATCCACAATAAGGATAACCCAGGATCTAGCAGCGTCCACATTAAAAGAACGCAGGGCCTGGAACATGATATTCTGAAAGGCTAAGGAACTTGGTATGCAGCCAAGAATAACTTACCCAGCAAGAATGAGCATCATTTTCCAGGGAAGAAGATGGACATTTAACGAAATAAATGAATTCCATCTATTTTTGATGAAAAAACCAGACCTACATAAAAGGTTTGATCTTCAAATACAGAACTCAAGAGATTTCTAAAAAGGTAAAAAGAAATCTTGAGAACTATACTTCTGTCAAAAAAATTTGTAAAGAACATATGTATATTTGTCTTAGAAACTAGAGAGGGAAAGGAGATTATATCATAAAAAAGTGTAAAGTGGTGGTACTACATCTCATGAAGAGGCAAAGGTAACCTATTATATCTGAGAGAAAGAAAGGAGGGAGATGAACATAGCGTGTATCAATAGACATATTCGATTTATGGTGAAACTTCTTCCACTTCATTGAAAAGTCAAAGGGAAGGAGTAAGCTAAGGGGAAGGGAATACAGTAATTTCGAGGAAAAGGGGTAAAATAAGGGGAGGATCTTTAAGATGGGGGAGGGATCCTAAAAAGGGAGGGCTGTGAAAAGCAAGTGGTGTTCACCAGTTTAATACTGGATAGGAGGGTAAAAGGGAAGGAAAGGGGAAAAGCATAAGTAGGGGTTAATAGGATGGCAAGCAATATAGAATTAGTCCTTCTAACCATAAATGTGAATGGGGCAAACTGCCTCATAAAGAGGAAGCAGTTAGCAGACTGGATTAAAAGTCAGAATCCTACTATATGTTGTTTACAGGAAACACACCTGAAACAGGGTGAGACATTCAAACTAAAAGTAAAAGGGTGGAGCAGAATCTATTATGCTTCAGGCAAAACCAAAAAAGCAGGAGTAGCCATCCTCATCTCAGATCAAGCAAAAACAAAAATTGATCTAATTAAAAGAGATAAGGAAGGGCATTATATCCTGCTAAAGGGCAGCATCAATAATGAAGCAGAATCAATATTAAACATATATGCACCAAGTGGTGCAGCATCTAAATTCTTAAAAGAGAAATTAAAAGAGCTGCAAGAGGAAATAGATAGCAAAACTATAATAGCGGGAGATCTCAACCTTGCACTCTCAGAATTAGATAAATCAAACCACAAAATAAATAAGAAAGAAGTCAAAGAGGTAAATAGAATACTAGAAAAGTTTGATATGATAGATCTTTGGCGAAAGCTAAATGGAGACAGAAAGGAATATACTTTCTTCTCAGCAGTTCATGGAACCTATACAAAAATTGATCATATACTAGGGCATAAAAACCTCAAAATCAAATGCAGTAAGGCAGAAATAGTAAATGCATCCTTTTCAGACCATAATGCAATCAAAATAACATTTAATAAAAAGCCAGGGGAAAATAGACCAAAAAATAATTGGAAACTAAATAATCTTATACTAAAGAATGATTGGGTAAAACAGCAAATCATAGACATAATTAATAACTTCACCCAAGAAAATGACAGTAATGAGACATCATACCAAAATGTGTGGGATACAGCCAAAGCAGTAATAAGGGGAAGTTTTATATCTCTACAGGCCTACTTGCATAAAATAGAGAAAGAGAGGGCCAACGAATTGGGCTTACAACTAAAATTGCTAGAAAAGGAACAAATAAAAACCCCCAAACACAAAACTTGAAATTCAAAAAATAAAAGGTGAGATTAATAAAATAGAAAGTAAAAAAACTATTGAATTAATTAATAAAACTAAGAGTTGGTTTTATGAAAAAACCAACAAAATAGACAAACCCTTAGTAAACCTGATTAAAAAAAGGAAAGAGAAAAAGCAAATTGATAGTCTTGAAAATGAAAAGGGTGAACTCACCACTAATGAAGAGGAAATTAGAACAATAGTTAGGAGCTACTTTGCTCAACTTTATGCCGATAAATTCGATAACTTAAATGAAATGGAAGAATACCTTCAAAAATATAGCTTGCCCAGATTAACAGAGGAAGAAGTAAGTAGTCTAAATAGTCCCATCTCAGAAAAAGAAATAGACCAAGCTATTAACCAACTTCCTAAGAAAAAGTCCCCAGGACCAGATGGATTTACAGGTGAATTCTACCAAACATTTAAAGAACAACTAACTCCAATGCTATGTAAACTATTTGAAAAAATAGGGATTGAAGGAGTCCTACCAAATTCCTTCTATGACACAGACATGGTACTGATACCTAAACCAGGTCGATCGAAAACTGAGAAAGAAAACTATAGACCAATTTCCTTAATGAATATTGATGCTAAAATCTTAAATAAGATATTAGCAAATAGACTTCAGAAAATCATCCCCAGGATAATACACTATGACCAAGTGGGATTTATACCAGGAATGCAGGGCTGGTTTAATATTAGGAAAACTATTAGTATAATTGACCATATTAATAATCAAATTAATAAAAACCATATGATCATCTCAATAGATGCAGAAAAGGCATTTGATAAAATCCAACATCCATTCCTACTAAAAACGCTTGAGAGTATAGGGATAAATGGACTATTCCTTAAAATAATAAGGAGCATATATTTAAAACCTTCAGTAAACATCATATGTAATGGTGATAAACTAGAACCTTTCCCTGTAAGATCAGGAGTGAAACAAGGTTGCCCACTATCACCATTACTATTCAATATAGTACTAGAAACTCTAGCCTTGGCAATAAGAGCCGAGAAAGAGATCCAAGGAATTAGAGTAGGAAATGAAGAAATCAAATTGTCACTTTTCGCAGATGACATGATGGTATACTTAGAGAACCCCAAAGACTCTGCTAAAAAGCTATTAGAAATAATTCAGAATTTTAGCAAAGTCGCAGGATACAAAATAAATCCACATAAATCCTCAGGATTTTTATACATTACCAACACAATCCAACAGCAAGAGATAAAAAGAGAAATTCCATTCAAAATAACAGTCGATAATATCAAATATTTGGGAATATATCTACCAAGGGAGAGTCAGGAATTATATGAGCAAAATTACAAAACATTTGCCACAAAAATAAAGTCAGATTTAAATAATTGGAAAGACATTCAGTGTTCTTGGATAGGCCGAGCGAATATAATAAAGATGACAATACTCCCCAAACTAATCTATTTATTTAGTGCTATACCAATCAGACTCCCAAGAAACTATTTTAATGACCTAGAAAAAATAACAACAAAATTCATATGGAAGAATATAAGGTCAAGAATTGCAAGGGAACTAATGAAAAAAAAGTCAGAGGAAGGTGGTCTAAGTGTACCTGATTTAAAGCTATATTATAAAGCAACAATCACCAAAACCATTTGGTATTGGCTAAGAAATAGACTAGTTGATCAGTGGCATAGGTTAGGTTTACAGGGCAAGATAGTGAATAAAAATAGCAATCTAATCTTTGACAAACCCAAAGATCCCAAATTTTGGGATAAGAATTCATTATTTGACAAAAACTGCTGGGAAAACTGGAAATTAGTATGGCAGAAACTAGGCATGGACCCACATTTAACACCACATACTAAGATTAGATCAAAATGGGTCCAAGATTTAGGCATAAAGAACGAAATCATAAAAAAATTGGAGGAACATGGGATGGTTTACCTCTCAGACTTGTGGAGGAGGAAGGAGTTTGTGTCCAAGGGAGAACTAGAGACCATTATTGATCACAAAATAGAACATTTTGATTACACCAAATTAAAAAGTTTCTGCACAAACAAAACTAATGCAAACAAGATTAGAAGGGAAGTAACAAATTGGGAAAACATTTTTACAGTTAAAGGTTCTGATAAAGGCCTCATCTCCAAAATATACAGAGAATTGACTTTAATTTATAAGAAATCAAGCCATTCTCCAATTGATAAATGGTCAAAGGATATGAACAGACAATTTTCAGATGATGAAATTAAAACTATTTCCACTCATATGAAAGAGTGTTCCAAATCACTATTGATCAGAGAAATGCAAATTAAGACAACTCTGAGATACCACTACACACCTGTCAGATTGGCTAAGATGACAGGAACAAATAACGATGAATGTTGGAGGGGCTGTGGGAAAACTGGGACACTGATGCATTGTTGGTGGAGTTGTGAAAGAATCCAACCATTCTGGAGAGCAATCTGGAATTATGCCCAAAAAGTTATCAAAATGTGCATACCCTTTGACCCAGCCATACTACTACTGGGCTTATACTCCAAGGAACTACTAGAGAAGGGAAAGGGTCCTGTATGTGCCAAAATGTTTGTGGCAGCCCTTTTCATAGTGGCTAGAAGCTGGAAGATGAATGGATGTCCATCAATTGGAGAATGGTTGGGTAAACTATGGTATATGAATGTTATGGAATATTATTGTTCTATAAGAAATGACCAACAGGAGAAATACAGAGAGGCTTGGAGAGACTTACATCAACTGATGCTGAGTGAAACGAGCAGAACCAGAAGATCATTATACACTTCAACAATGATACTGTACGAGGATGTATGCTGATGGAAGTGGATTTCTTCAACATAGAGAAGAGCTAATCCAATTCCAATTGATTAATGATGGACAGAACCAGCTACATCCAGAAAAGGAACACTGGGAAATGAATGTAAACTGTTATTTTTACCTTCTGAATCCAATTCTTCCTGTGCAAAAAAAAAAAATTCGGTTCTACACACATATATTGTATCTAAATTATACTGTAATATATTTAACATATATAAGACTGCTTGCCATCTGGGGGAGGGGGTTGGGGGAGGAAGGGAAAAAATCTGAATAGAAGTAAGTGCAAGGGATAATGTTGTAAAAAATTACCCATGCATATGTACTGTCAAAAAAATGTTATAATTATAAAATAAAATAAAAAATTAAAAAAAAAAAAAAAAAAAAAACCTTCAGTAAACATCATATGTAATGGTGATAAACTAGAACCTTTCCCTGTAAGATCAGGAGTGAAACAAGGTTGCCCACTATCACCATTACTATTCAATATAGTACTAGAAACTCTAGCCTTGGCAATAAGAGCCGAGAAAGAGATCCAAGGAATTAGAGTAGGAAATGAAGAAATCAAATTGTCACTTTTCGCAGATGACATGATGGTATACTTAGAGAACCCCAAAGACTCTGCTAAAAAGCTATTAGAAATAATTCAGAATTTTAGCAAAGTCGCAGGATACAAAATAAATCCACATAAATCCTCAGGATTTTTATACATTACCAACACAATCCAACAGCAAGAGATAAAAAGAGAAATTCCATTCAAAATAACAGTCGATAATATCAAATATTTGGGAATATATCTACCAAGGGAGAGTCAGGAATTATATGAGCAAAATTACAAAACATTTGCCACAAAAATAAAGTCAGATTTAAATAATTGGAAAGACATTCAGTGTTCTTGGATAGGCCGAGCGAATATAATAAAGATGACAATACTCCCCAAACTAATCTATTTATTTAGTGCTATACCAATCAGACTCCCAAGAAACTATTTTAATGACCTAGAAAAAATAACAACAAAATTCATATGGAAGAATATAAGGTCAAGAATTGCAAGGGAACTAATGAAAAAAAAGTCAGAGGAAGGTGGTCTAAGTGTACCTGATTTAAAGCTATATTATAAAGCAACGGTCACCAAAACCATTTGGTATTGGCTAAGAAATAGACTAGTTGATCAGTGGCATAGGTTAGGTTCACAGGGCAAGATGGTGAATAAAAATAGCAATCTAATCTTTGACAAACCCAAAGATACCAAATTTTGG
This sequence comes from Sminthopsis crassicaudata, assembly GCF_048593235.1. Lineage (NCBI taxonomy): Eukaryota > Metazoa > Chordata > Mammalia > Dasyuromorphia > Dasyuridae > Sminthopsis > Sminthopsis crassicaudata. The sequence goes on from NC_133620.1 coordinate 322,139,350, forward strand.
GATAAGAATTCATTATTTGACAAAAACTGCTGGGAAAACTGGAAATTAGTATGGCAGAAACTAGGCATGGACCCACATTTAACACCACATACTAAGATTAGATCAAAATGGGTCCAAGATTTAGGCATAAAGAACGAAATCATAAAAAAATTGGAGGAACATGGGATGGTTTACCTCTCAGACTTGTGGAGGAGGAAGGAGTTTGTGTCCAAGGGAGAACTAGAGACCATTATTGATCACAAAATAGAACATTTTGATTACAACAAATTAAAAAGTTTCTGCACAAACAAAACTAATGCAAACAAGATTAGAAGGGAAGTAACAAAGTGGGAAAAAATTTTTACAGTTAAAGGTTCTGATAAAGGCCTCATCTCCAAAATATACAGAGAATTGACTTTAATTTATAAGAAATCAAGCCATTTTCCAATTGATAAATGGTCAAAGGATATGAACAGACAATTTTCAGATGATGAAATTAAAACTATTTCCACTCATATGAAAGAGTGTTCCAAATCACTATTGATCAGAGAAATGCAAATTAAGACAACTCTGAGGTATCATTACACACCTGTCAGATTGGCTAAGATGACAGGAACAAATAACAATGAATGTTGGAGGGGCTGTGGGAAAACTGGGACACTGATGCATTGTTGGTGGAGTTGTGAAAGAATCCAACCATTCTGGAGAGCAATCTGAAATTATGCCCAAAAAGTTATCAAAATGTGCATACCCTTTGACCCAGCCATACTACTCCTGGGCTTATACCCCAAGGAACTACTAGAGAAGGGAAAGGGACCTGTATGTGCCAAAATGTTTGTGGCAGCCCTTTTCATAGTGGCTAGAAGCTGGAAGATGAATGGATGTCCATCAATTGGAGAATGGTTGGGTAAACTATGGTATATGAATGTTATGGAATATTATTGTTCTATAAGAAATGACCAACAGGAGAAATACAGAGAGGCTTGGAGAGACTTACATCAACTGATGCTGAGTGAAACGAGCAGAACCAGAAGATCATTATACACTTCAACAATGATACTGTACGAGGATGTATGCTGATGGAAGTGGATTTCTTCAACATAGAGAAGAGCTAATCCAATTCCAATTGATTAATGATGGACAGAACCAGCTACATCCAGAAAAGGAACACTGGGAAATGAATGTAAACTGTTATTTTTACCTTCTGAATCCAATTCTTCCTGTGCAACAAAAAATTCGGTTCTACACACATATATTGTATCTAGAATATACTGTAATATATTTAACATATATAAGACTGCTTGCCATCTGGGGGAGGGGGTTGGGGGAGGAAGGGAAAAAATCTGAATAGAAGTAAGTGCAAGGGATAATGTTGTAAAAAATTACCCATGCATATGTACTGTCAAAAAAAATGTTATAATTATAAAATAAAATAAAAATTTAAAAAAAAAGTGATTGGTGGATCTTTTTTCTATTTCTACTTTATTCTCTTGTAGAACTTAATAACAATTTTCCTTAATAACTTCTCATAATATTGTATTAAGAATTCTTTTGTTAATTATAGCTATTTCAGGTAGTCAAGATATTTTTACAATCTCTCCTCAATTTGTTCTCCAGATATATTTTTTTAATTATAGCTTTTTATTTTTAAAATATATACATAGATAATTTTTGACATTCACCCCTACTAAACCCTATGTTCTAATTTTTCTCCTCACCCCTCCCCCAAAGTCAGCAAGTGATCCAATATATATGTTCGACATGCAATTCCTTATACATATTTTCACAAATATCATGCTGCACAAGAAAAATCAAATCTAAAAGAAAAAAGAATGAGAAAAAACAAAATATACAACAAAAAGAATGAATATACTATGTTGTGGTCCACATTTAGTTCCTATTGTCCTCTCTCTGGGTGCAGAGGGCTTTCTTCATCACAAGACCATGAGCAGTTGTTTTTCTAATAAGAATTTTCACATTTTTACTTATTTTTTCATTCTTTTACTTTTGCTTTATTATTTCTTGGTATTTTATACTGTCATTAACTTCCCCTTTCCCATTTCTAATTTTCAATGAGTTATTTTCTTCCTTAAGTTTTCAGATTTCTTTCTTTAATTAGTTGACTTTCTTTAAAATAATTTTTTTGGATTGCTTTTATTTTCCTCCATAATTTTACCTTGATTTCTTTTATTTGATTTTAAAATACTTTTTAACTTCTTTCAAGAGCTCTTTTTGAGCTTGTAACCATTTAATATTGCCCTTTGGGGTAGGACTAACTTTTTAAAATTCCACTCTCTTCCTTTGAGTATGAAACCATAATTGCTGTCTATGATTGGGTTCTTTCTCCTTTGTGTACAATTTTTTTTGGTTTTAATTTAGCAATTTATTATTGTAATCTGCATTGTGTCTAATGATGTCCCAGGACTCAGGTACTTTTGCTGTTATTTTCTAAACTCTATCCAGAGTCTGACCTTAGGAATTCCTCTTTTCTCCTAAGTAATGGATAGGGTATCCAGTCACAGCATCCCACAAACACATTTGCTATCTGAGGTCTCTCCCATCACTTTAAGCTATAGTTCTCTCTTGTGCCCTGGAACTAAAATCCAGGACTCTGCTCTTCTGCAAGTGCCCACAGTCAGCAGGGTTCCCACCCTTCTGCTGCAGCAAAAGTTCCTGAGAACGGGGCTGCTTGCCCACCCAACTTGTTTGTGCTTGTTTTTTTGATTCAATGGAATCATCCTGAAATTGTTTCCACTTCAAGCAGGCCAAACCTCCAGTCCTGGAGGTCACATCATTCCTGAAGTCTTCTCAAATTCTCTTGGGATGACAACTGTTTTATCCCAACTTTTATTTATTTTTGCCACTCTACATTTACTTGCAAGTGATATTTTGTCTTGTTTATGGAAATCCAATCTTAATTAAGCCATCTTTCCAGAATGCTCCCCCAGCAAGGAGCTTTCTTAACATTTCCTTAGTTAGCTTGAGTATGAACTCACTGCTAAGATATTTTTGTCCTAGGAATTCTACTATAAAGATTATTCTCCTTTTCAGAGAAAATAGAAACAAAATCAGAATTTAGCAAATCCATCTTGTAAGTTTGCAATATCCCACTGGTCCCAAAGAAAGCATCTATTTCTTCTTTGATCCTCCTTTTTCTCCCAACATAATTCTTAAAAACGCCTTTTGTTGTCAGCTTCCCTCACAAGTCTCAGATCCTTTTTAAGCTTTAGCATTCTGATGCTTTGTTAAAGCAGCAGAAGGCTTGGAAAATGATATTCTGGAAGGCAAAGGAATTTAATCCTAATTAAAATCATCAGCTCAGTAAAACTGAATAGAATCCTTTAGGAGTGGGGTGGGGTTGGATATTTAATGAAATAGAGGACTTTCAAGCATTCTTGATGAAAAGACAAGAGCTAAGTAGAAAATTTGACATTCAAACACAAGATTCAAGAGAAGGCTGAAAAAGATAAACAAGAAAGAGAAATCATAAGAGATGCAACAAAGTTAAGCTGTTTAAATTTATATATGGGAAGATAATACATGTAATTCCTAATACTTTTATCATTTTTAGGGTAGTTGGAAGCACTCCACATAGGTGTGAATTGATTATGTTGGAATGATCTAAAAAAAATGAAGGGGTAAGATGTATTGGGAGAAGGGAAAGGTAGAGGTAAAATGGGGGAATTTTTTCCTCATGTAAAGAGATATTCAAGGATGAGCTTTTACAGTAGAGGGAAATGGAGAGAGGTGAGTAGTACTTGAAGAAGGAAGGAGGTATACACACACAAATATATGTATAGGTATAGAGATATAGATATATACACATAAATATAGTATGGATGTATACATACACATCCATGCGTATATAAATAACATTCATTTGGGTATAGAAATTTATCTTAACAGGGAGCAAGGAAAGGGGTAAGGAGATAAAAAGGGAAGGCAGTTTAAGGGAGAGAGTGGTCAGAAACTAAGTGGCTAGATAAAAAGTGAGAAGAATAATCAGAAGAAAATAAGATGGAGGAAATCATACATTTAGTAATAACTGTGAATGTGAGTAGGATGAACTCACCCTTATAATGGAAGCAGATAGCAGACTGGATTAGAAACTAGAATACAACAATATGTTGTTTACATATTTGAAACAGAAAGATATAAATAGAGTTAAAATAAAGAGAGCAGAATCCATTATGCTTCAGAAGAAGTAAAAAGAAAAAAGCAGATATAATAATCATGATCTCAGACAAAGAAAAAGCAAAAATAGATCTAATTGAAAGAGATAATCAAAAACTACATGTTGCTAAAAAATACCATAGACAATGAAGTAATATCAAAATTTTCTACAGGTTTCTCTGATAAAGGCCTGCTTTATCAACTATCTAGAGAACTGAGTCATATTTATAAGAACAATCAAATATGATAAAAGAAAGATCAGAAATCTAGGACTTGTCCTTCCCAAACCTAATTTCTACCACTTGCCAAAAAACTGAGTTACAAAACTCCATTCTATAGACAATGCCAAATTTTCATAGTATTCTTTGGATTTCCCAAAATAAATAGGCAACAAGGAATAGCATCTGGAATATTAGGACCACAGCAAAGATAAATACAGCTTCTGAACAAATACCATCAATCTTCATCAATACCAGAGTCATTAGCTAAAAATCATTCCCCCTTGCAAACAATTGATGCCAGTGCTATTCCCAGTACTGAGATTTACCTTAACCATCACTCATTCCATATTGCTTGGATCTAAGGAGGGGAAAATGGAGAGAAAAAAAAGAGGGGGAGAGGGGAAGAGAGCAAGGGAAAGAGAGGGAGAGAGCTAGAGAGACACAGAAAGAGACAGAAAGATAAAAAGAGAGAGAGAAAGAACTATATCAAAGTATACATGGTCCCAATTTGGAATGACCTTGCTATCTAAAGAGTTCCAAGAAGTTCCTTCAACTGGTTTTTAAACAGTTCTCAAAACTTCAGTCTGGCTTAAGGCAGCACAGAGAGAGTACAGGCATATCATAGGTGGTAGTCTCATAAATTACTTTCATCCCCAAATATAAGTTTAGTTTGAGCGTGGTATTGACCCCAACTTTATTCCTCTGTTGGGGATAAATTACTTGTTCCTTCTAAATCTATATTAACAATTCTAGATGGTACATTCATAAGGGCAGCCACTTGGCTACTAGTTCCTCTCAGGTTTCCAATTTTACTTTAACAGCAGTTGTTTTATATATAAAATATAGTTATATTAATACATAGTTATATAATAATAACTTATGATTATTAACCATTTTAAAGAATACCTCTTTAATAATTAATACAGCATTAAGACAACTTTGAAGTACCATTAAAACAACCATGAAGTAGTCAGACTGGCTAAGATGACAAGAAAAGATAAAGATAAATGCTGCAGGGGGTAAGGGAAAATTGGGACACTAATAAACTTTTGGTGGAGCTGTGAACTGAATCAACTATTCTGAAGAGCAGTTTGGAACTATGGTCAAAGAGCTATCAAATTGTGCATACCCTTTGATCCAGCAGAGTTTCTACTGGACTTATATCCTAAAGAGATCATAAAGGAGGGAAAGGGACCCACAAGTGCAAAAATGTTTGTAGCAGCCCTTTTTATAGTAGCAAGAAACTGGAAACAGAGTAAATGCCCATTAATTGGGGAATAGTTGAATAAGTTATAGTATATGAATGTCATGGAATATTATTGCTCTATAAGAAACTATCAGCAGGGTGATTTCAGAGAGCCTTGAAAGACTTACATGAACTGATGCTGAGTGAAGTGAGTGAAACCAAGAGAACATTGTGTATGGCACCAGCAAGATTATGTAATGATCAACTGTGATAGATTTGGCCCTTTTCAATAATGAGGTGATTCAGGCCAATTCCAATAGACTTGTGATGTAGAGAGTTATCTGCATCCAGAAGAGAACCTATATATAGGTACTGAACATGGATCATAGCATAGTATTTCTACCTTGTTGATTTTTGTTTGCTTTTTTTTCTTTATAATTTTTTATCTGATTTTTCTTGTGCAGCATGACAAATGTGAAAATATGTATAGGAGAATTGCATGTTTAACCTTTATTGGATTACTTGTTTTCTAGGGGAGGAGGTGGAGAAAAAGGGGAAGAAAAAATTGAAACTCAAGGTTTTTGCAGGGGTGGAATGCTGAAAACTATCTTTGCATGTATTTTAAAAATAAAAAGCTACCATTATTTTAAAGAAAAATTGACATAGCTTGTAAGGAAACTAGACTGCCCAATGCATAACATGACATGTAAAGGGAAAGTTGTCTCTCTACACAATATCATGTATTTTAAAATACGAAATAAAATTTCTCACAATTTGGATGACATTAATTCCATTGAACAGGTCTCCACATAACTTTACCCAAAAATTAATTCATTTTACATCCTTAAAGTAACTTGATAACAACAACAGCAACAATTATGTAATGCTTACTATGTAACAAGCACTGTGGTAAACTCTTCATAATTATGGGGAAAGGAAAATACTGTGTATCTGAATCCCTCTTTTAAGATTTCAACAAAATGCTTCATACTCTAACTTTATTTATAAATTTATAAATACAACAAGGACCTGAAGAATCATTTCCAAAAAGTATAATGTGAAATTTGTAGATGTTGAAGTTAATGACCAAGTCATTCTTTTAGGAGGAACTGTTTGTTGGAAACACTTGCAAAGATTCAGTGTGTTTATGGATGGAGCCACATTGATTAGTGATAAGTACATAGTCCTAGAGACCTGGCTGAATATTTCTATAGGTTTTCAACAGACTGTCAACAATCAATGCTGAAGCCATTGATTGTTTACCTCAGGATGAAATGAATCCCTTCCTAGCCAAAGTTCCAACTGAAGAAATTTTGAATGTTATTTGGCTCATTTAGTTGGGCAAAGCACTTGGTGCTAATTCGATTCCATCTAGGATTTGCAATGTGGGGAGTTCCTTGCTTATACAAAATTGAATTTACTTATTTCCTGAGGCAATTGAGGTTAAGTGACGTGCCCAAGGCAAGCTGGGAAGTGTTAAGTGTCTGAGGTGAGATTTGAACTCAGGTCCTTCTGACTTCAGAGCTGGTGCTCTATCTGTCACCTAGCTACTCCTACAAAATTGAATTTTTTTAATTAATTTTTTTACAAGATATATGCATAGGTAATTTTCAGCATTGACAATTGCAAAATATTTTGTTCCAATTTTTCCTCTCCTTTCCCGCATCCCTTCCCCCTCCCCCAGATGCCAGGTAGAGCAATATATCTTAAATATGTTAAAGTAAATCTTAAATACAATATCCATACAGTTACAAAATTGAAATTTTGACGGGGTTTTTCTAAAATTTTCTGGGTTATCCCCCAAAAGTTCAAGGATGCCTCCACTGTATCTTTATAAAGGTAAAGTGAATAATTTATTGTGCAACAATCATTGGGGAAGAGAGGTTTGTCTCTCTCTTAGTAATTGCTGGCAAGATTCTTGCCAGAGTCCTCCTTAATAGGCTGATTCTACACCAGGAAGAAGATCATCTACCTGAGACATAGTGTCACTTCAGCAGGGACCAAGGAATGATGAATATCATATTTACTGCCTGACAACTCCAGGAGAAATGTCAGGAGCAGAACTCTGTACACATTTGTAGATAGGATCAAGGCCATTTTTTTTTTTTTTTTTTTTTTTTTTACTGTGAATCATGAATACTTATAAAAAATCATGTCAAATTTTGTTTACCCAGAGAATTTCATCAGAATTATATGCCAATTTCATAATGGCATATTTGAACAAGTTCTGAATAATGGACAATGATCTAATGCTTTCCCAATCACCAGTAGAGTGAAACAAAGCTGTGTGCTTGCTCCCATGTTGTTTTGTTTTGTTTTGTTTTATTTTAGAATGTGAAGCAGGATTTTATTGGAGTTGAGGGAAAAAATGAAGTTGTTTTAGAATGCTTACCAAAAAGGCTAATTTACTATAGTGGTCAGCTATGCTATGCTGTTGTAAATTTGCTATGAGATCAGTATCCTGAATTGATAGAATTAGATTATGTTTCTTTTAATGGGCCTTATTCCTTGTGAATGCAGAAGAGTATTAGTTATATGTGACCCTTCTAGGTATCCAAGAATTGGGGAAAGACTCTTCTTTTTTTCCCCCCTTTATTAAAGTTTTTTATTTTTTAGAACATATGTGTGGACAATCCTTCAACATTCGCTCTTGCAAAACCTTGTGTTCCAATTTCCTCCCCTTTCTCCCATACCCTCCCCTAGATGGCAAGTAGTCCAATAGTTAAGCATGATAGAAATATATGTTAAATTCAATATATGCATATATATTTATACAATTATCTTGCCAAATCAAATCAAACCAGAAAAAAAGAAGCAAAATAAAATGCAAGCAAACAACAACAAAAACAGTGAAAATGCTATGTTGTGAACCACACTCAGTTCCCACAGCCCTTTCTCTGGGTGTAGATGGTTCTCTTTATCACTAAACAATTGGAACTGGTTTGAATCATCTCATTGTTGAAGAGAGCCACATTTCTCAGAATTAATCTTGTTGTTGCTGTATATAATGATCTCTTGGTTCTGCTCATTTCACTTAGCATCAGTTCATGGAAGTCTCTCCAGACCTCTCTGAAATCATCCCGCTGATCATTTCTCATAGAATATTTCATAACATTCACATACCATAACTTATTCATCCATTCCCCAACTGATGGGTATCTATTCAGTTTCCTGTTTCTTGCCATTAGAAAAAGGGCTGCCACTAACATTTTTGCACACGTGGGTCCCTTTCCCTCCTTTAAAATCTCTTTGGCATATAAGTCCAGTAGAGATACTGCTGGATCAAAAGGCATTCACAGTTTGATAATTTTTTAAGCATAGTTCCAAAATACTCTCCAGAATGATTGGATCTGTTCACAGTTCTTCCAGCAATGTATTAGTCTTCCAGTTTTCCCACATCCCCTCCAACATTCATCATTTTCTTTCCTGTCATCATAGACAATCTGAGAAGTGTGTAGTGGTATCTCACTGTTGTCTTGATTTGCATTTCTCTGATCAATAGTGATTTAGAGCACTTTTTCATATGATTAGAAATGCTTTTAATTTCTTCATCTGAAAATTGTCTTTTTATATCCTTTGATTATTTATCAATTGGAGAATGGCTTGAATTCTTATAAATTTGAAGAGTCTTTTTTTTTTTGAGAGATTCCTTTAGTGTGCAGTTAGTGGGTTGAAAAATGTTTGCCACTCACTCTGTCCCAATATCTCCAGCCCAATGCACCTCAATTTTATTCTTCTTATTGTTTAGTCAATTCAGTTCTGTCTGACTCTTCAAGATCCCATTTGGATTTTATTGGCAAAGATGCTATAGTAAATTGCTTTTTCCTTCTCCAACTCATTTTATAGATGAGGAAACTGAGACAGAGTTAAGTGACTTGCCCAAAGTCACACAGCTAGTTAGTGTCTGAGTTCCAATTTGAACTCAGGTCTTCCTGACTCAAGCGCCATTATTCTATGCACTACGCCACCTAGCTGCCCAGTGTATGTAGAACATATAGAGCTGCCCAATAATATAGAGATAAAAAAAAACAGTATGGTACAGCTACTGTAAACCTCATAAAATAGAAATTGTTGTTTTTTAACTGAACTTAGGAAATAATTAAGTAAGTAAGCCCTTTTTAAATGCTATCTGCCAGTGCCTGGCAATTAAATGCTGGGGATACAAAGAAAAGAAAAACATAATCTCTGCACTCAAGCTCATCCCATGCTTTTTAGAATGATTTTTTTCAGCCATGTTGTCAAACAACTTCAGTGAAGGTGAACATGACATCAAGGTCAGCTACTGGTCAGATGGCCAATTCTTCAACTTGAAAACAAATACAAAACAATACTAAAATGAAGGGAGTGTTGATACATGATTTTTTTTGGTTGCAGATAATTACGCACTCAGTGCAACCCCGGAAGCTAAGATGCAATCAAGCATGGATTGATTCGCTGCTGCTTGTGCTAGTTTTTAGCCTAACAATTAACAGCAAGAAAACACCCATGTTCCATCAGCCATCACCACACCATCCATATGTGGAACCATCAGTTACAACAAATGGAGAAGTTTTGAATGCTGTGAATAATTACCTTGCCATATAGTGGTTGGCACGCACACTGCCAGAGCCAGCTTAATGTTTGTGAGGCTCCAAAGGAAAATGTGAGAAAGAACTATTGGACAAACCACCAAACTGAAGGTATCCACAGCCCTTGTGCTCTCCTCATTCTTGTATATTTGTGAAATCTGGACAGTATATACCAAGGCCATTCCAGAAAAATGAATTGTTTCCATTTGAACTATTTTATGAAGATTTTAGGAGATTACTTGGCAGGATAAAATATCAGGCATAGAGAACCTTTCTTGAACTACATATCCATGCAATCACACTCTATTGCAGAGAGTGCAACTCCAATGGGCTGGCCAAATTGCTCAAATGCCAAATATTTGCTTGCCCAAAAGACTATTTTATGGAGAACTCAGGGCAATCACTCACATGGTTGTCAGAAAAAGCAGTACAAGAACTTTAGAATAGATTGCATGACATGGGAGATACTGACACAGGACCATCCAGCATGGTGTGCCCTCATCAGAGAAGGTGCAGGGCTCTATGAGCACAGCAGAATTGAAGGAGCGTCAAATAAATACAAGATGCACAAAGTTAGAGAATCTATCCCAAATGTTCATAAGGACTATTTGTACCCAGCCTGTGGCAGAGCATTTCAAGCTCCTGTTGATCTGATCAGTCACAGTCAGATACACTGTAACTTGACTCCACCATAGTATCATTTTGGTTCTCTGAAAACAAAAACAACAACCAGCCATCCACGTTTTTGAAGCCACTGGTGGACTTGTAGCAAATAGAATTTGTATACTGAATTCTAATATACATACACTGTAGCTTTGCCTTTTTCTCCAGAGTATCACAAAAGATTATAAATTTCTAGTCCGCCAGAGGGCAATACAGTGCTACATCTTCCAAAGATTGCATCACCTCAGAACTCCAGCTGGCAAACTACACCGGAAAAAAGCCCATTTCATTTCTTCAAGAAGCCATTATTTCATTATTCCTCCAGCCATATAGATCACAACCCACGGAGTTGTGATTGAAAATTTCATCAGAAAGGTGATGAATTACTTGGAATCTCAGTAGGCTTGTATTTGGAAGAGTGAGCCCACACCTAAAAATTGTTTACCACGCAGTTGGATCTACTACCTGTATTATCTCTTCTGTCAAGTCTCCAAGAACTCAGTATTATCTCCATTCTAGATAAATCATGATAGCAGGATTTAGTGAAAGCTAGAGAAATGGTGAAAGTAATTAGGTGTCAGATTGCAGAGAATGCTGTATTAGAGGCAAAAATCCTTGAGTTCAAATTCAACCTCAGACATTTATTGGATCTAGAGAGTCTGGAGTCAGAAAGATTTGTCTCCCAGAGTTCAAATTTGGCCTTAGGCACATATTAGCTGTGTGACCCTAGGCAAGTCACTTTACCCTGTTTGCTTCTATTTCCTCAACTATAAAATGAGCAGGAAATGGCAAACCATTCCTTTATCTTTACTATTTGTTGTTCAGTTTTTTTTTTTTTTTTTTTCAGTCATATCCAATTAACTCTTTGTCATCCTTTTGGGTTGTTGTTGTTGGGTTTTTGTTTTGCATTTTTTTTTTTTTTTTTGATAAAGATAAAGATCACAAAAAGTTAGACATGACTGAAAACAACTGAACAACAACAACAACAACAAAAAAGAATTAGATTCCTAGAGTTAATAGAGAGCCACTTGAGTTTACTAAGGTGATGTCATCAGATTTGCATTTTAGGAAAATCAGTTTAACTGCTATATGCTATATGGCTAAAACATGGGTAGAGGCTTGAGGCAGGGAGAAGAATTTGTTTCAGTTACTCAGAGTTATTAATAAGTGATTAGGACATGAACTAGGATAGTGACTGTTCAAAGGAACAAAAAGATATGAAAAATGTGGAGATAGAAATGACAAGATTTGGCAACTAATTATATGAATGGAGCGAAGATTTAATTATTATCTCTGTGCTGATGATTCTCAGATTTACTCATCCTGCCAGAAATTCTCTCTCCTAACTTCCAATTTCACATCTACATCTTATCTTTTGGACATCTTAAATTAGATTACCAGGAGATAAATGAAACAATATGTCTAAAAGGGAATTCATCCTCTTTCCCCTAAATCCTCTATTCCCCTTCTACCTTCTCTTTTACTGTAGAAGACACCAGTCCTCTCAATTCCTTTGATTTGCAACCTGTGAGTCATCCTGGACTCTTCACTATCTCTCACTCCCCCATATCCAATATGGTACAAAGGTCTGTTAATTTCACTTTCCCAAGATCACTTTAATATGCCTCCTTTTCTCCTCTAACACTCCCATTACTCTAGTGTAGCCTCTCATGTCATAGAGACATGGGATTGAAGATCATGGAAAAAACTGAAGTTACAGTTATAGATTTAAGAGTCACATGCATAGAGATAATAACTCAACCCCTTCAGAACTGACAAGGAGACCAAGATGAGAGAGTGTGGAGATCTAACTTTGGGAGACTAGAGAAGGGAGAATCTACCTAGCTTTCTTTGTTGGGATATGGTGACTAAGAACTTTTAGATTGCTTTTATCAAGAAGAGTTTCTCACCATTCTAGCCCTATAATCTCCAAAGCAAGGTGCACAAAATAAATACTAAAACTAAGGGGAACAACGCCGCAGTTCAGCATGTTTGCAGCCAGTGTTTGTCATTATTGTTTTCCATGTTTATTTCCCAAATAGGCTGAGATGGATAATCAGCCAAGGATGCTTCTTTCTAGATAGATAAGCATTCATTTTCCTTCCAAGCCCTATGAGTCCTTGTCTTCTTTTCTCATCTCCCATCACAGGAGCAGCAACAGTTAAATCATGTGTTTATTACACAGAGCCCCAGATGCCTCCTGGTAGGCTGATCCTGTTTCTCTGGGATTGCAGACTCTCCCAGGGGCTCAAGAGAACACAAATAGAATGTATATTATATATTCCAGGACAGAGAAGGAACATATATAAAATACTAAAGTTGTGAATTGAAAGGCAAGGTGATATGTGCTCAAGTAGCCAGATAAATTGTTTTTTTGGTTTTTTTGTTTATTTGTTTTGTTTTGTTTTGTTTTTTATTTTTTTAGGTTGGAGTTGGGAGGAGAGGGAAGAAATTCTCCTGGAAACTGCAAATTCCTTGCTGCCTTTATTGCCCCAAACTGAACAAAGGAAGTATGTCTTACCCAAAAGATGCTGCCCAAAGAGAATCTTTGTTTTGTATTAATCGAGTCCACAGACAGACTAGAGAAAATGTACATTGCTGAAGGCTCACAAGCTTTATTATTTTCACTGATTATGGAATAATGTCAAGGGAATGTTTCTTATAAAAATGGGCATAATAAAAAACAAAAATGGTAGGGAATTAACTGAAATAGAAGAGGTTAAAAAGAGGTAGCAAGAATATGCAGAACTATGCAAAAAAGATTTTAATATCATAGATAATCACAATAGTATGATTACTGATCTAGAGCCAGACATCCTGGAGAATGAAATTAAGTGGGCCTTAGGAAATCTTGCTAACAATAAGACTAGGGGAAGTGATGGAATTCCAGAGGAGTTATTTAAAATCCTAAAATATGTTGTTAAACTGTTACATTCAACTTGCCAGCAAATTTGGAAAATTCAGTAATTCATTGTTGGTAGAACTATGAACTACTCCAATTATTTTGGAGAGCAATCTGGAATTATGCCCAAAAAGTTATTAAATTGCCTATACCCTCTGATCTAACAATACTACTACTCTCTTTGTAATGGCAAAGAACTGGAAGTTTCAGGGATGCCCTTAATTGGGGAATAGCTCAACTAACTGTGGTATGTGATTTTGATAGAATACTAACTACTGTGCTTTAAGAAATGATGAGTTTGTTGATTTTATTTTATTTTTTCTTTTGAGGCTGGGGTTAAGTGACTTGCCCAGGGTCACACAGCTAGAAAGTGTTAAGTGTCTGAGATCAGATTTGAACTCAGGTCCTCCTGCATTCAAGGCTGGTGCTCTATCCACTGCGCCACCTAGCTGCCCTGAGTTTGTTGATTTTAGAACAGCATGGATAAACTTGCAGAAAATAATGAAGAATGAAATGAGCAGAAACAAGAGAATGCTGTATATACTACTAATAGTATTATTTTAAGAATAGCTTTGATAGCTTTGAGTAATTAAGTCATTTTGACTATTATAAATATACAAATTAACTACAAAAATATATGAAGGAAGATGCTATCTGCATGCAGAGAAAGAAATGATAAACAGAAGTATGCATAGAATGATTTTACATATATATATAAACATGCACACACACACACAATTGTGTCTGGTAATAACCTTCTGGGAGAAGAAGAGGAGGAAAGAAAAAAAGAAAAAAATTACATGATAAATTTTTATATATTTAAAAGAATCATGTGCTGTACAAAATCAACTTGCAGTTTCATATGCAATAATCTTTTTAAAAATTATACTATGTTGTGGAAATGCTTGTTTTTATTTCATAAAGTTAAAATAAAATAAATTTTCAAAAAACTTTTAAAGAACATTCAGTGACTACTGTATTGGAAAAGATCAGTTTATGTTCCAACCCTAAAAAAAGGCTATGCCAAAGAAAGTTCAAAATAACTGAATAATTGTGCTCACTTCATATGTCAGTAAGATTATGCTTAAGATTCTTCAAAGTAGTTTCAGCAATATATGAACCTTTAAGAATCACCAGATGAGGCAGCTAGATGGTGCAGTGGGTAGAGTACCAATCTGGAAGTCAAAAGGACCTGAGTTCAAATTTGACCTCAGACATTTAACACTTCCTAGCTGTGTGACCCTAGGCAAGTCAATTGATCCCGATTGTCTCAGGAAAAAAAAAAATTACCGGATGACAGGTTGGTTTTTGATGAGACAGAGGAACTAGGGACCAAATTGCCAACATTCACTAGATTGTGGAAAAAACAAAGGATTTCCAGAAAAAAAAAAAAATCTACTTCTGCTTTATTGACTACATTAAAGCCTTTGATTATGTGGACCACAATAAAATGTGGCAAATCTTCAAAGTAATGGGAGTAACATTATCCTACTTGTCTCCTGAAGAATCTATATGTAGGCTGAGAAGCAATAATTAAAACCAAACATGGACAATTGGTTGATTTAGGATTAGAAAAGGCTCTGTATTGTCTTCTCATTTAATTTATATACAGAGTACATTATGTGAAGTGCCATACTGGTTGAATCAGAAGCTTAAAATTAATGCTGCCAAGAGAAATAACAATATGCAAATATGCAGATAATGTCACTCTGATGGCATAAGGTGAAGAAGAATTAAAAAGCATCTTGATGAGAGTAAAAGATGAGAGAATAAAAGCTGGCTTGAAGCTTAAATTAAAAACAACAACAACAACAACAACAACAAACCTAAGATCATTGCAACTGGATCCATCACTTTCTTCCTAGCAAATAGAAAGAAAAGAAATAGAAGCAAGATCAAAGATCAATGTAGAATTTTGGTGACAGAAGCCATAAAATTAAAAGATGCTTGCTCCTTAGAAGAAAACCTATGACAAATCTGGACAGCGAGCTTACAAGCAGAGGCATCACATTGCTGACAAAGATCTGGATAGTTAGTCAAAGCTGTGTTTTTGTTTTATTTTTCAATAGCAAGGTATGACTATGACAGTTTAACTATAAGGAAAACTAAGGAACACAGAATAGAGACTTTCAAATTACATGCTAGAAGAGTCTTTTGAGAGCCCTTTGAACAAAAAGGAAATCAAGTCAGTCAATACTTAAAGAAATTAATTCAGACTGTTCATTAGAAGGCCGAATACTGAAGTGAGCTTAATATTTTGGCTACATAATGGGAAGAAAAGACTTTTGGGAAAATCCTGATGTTGGGAAAGATGAAAGGCAAAATCAAAAGGGGACAGCAACAGAGGAAATAAATAGGTAGTGTCACAGAAACAATGAACATGAACAAGGATGAATGTACACCACTAATAAAGTGTACTTCAGCACTATTCAAACCTGGAATGGCCTATGTGTGAGAGGCAGAGTTACACATACTACAAACAAAAGGCTTTGTTGTTATGAATATCAAGATTTTGAATGGTATAGTCCAAAGAGCACCAGACAAAAATCAGAAGGTCTGATTCTTGGCTCCATCCCTCAAGATTTGACTTTGGGCTCTTCTTTACCACATAGAACTATTATGAAATTATAAGTCTAGCTAAGTGGTGAAGTGGATAGAGCACTAGGTTTGAAATACCCCTCAGATACTTGCAACCTGTGTGGGCAAATTACTTACCCAGTTTGCCTCAGTTTCTCATCTGTAAAATAAGATGGAAAAGGAAATGGCAAGTTACTCCAGTGGTACTTTGCCAAGAAAACACCAAACAGGCTTAGGGTTATAGTTGAACAATAGCCAGACTAAAAGGAGACATAGGAAGTCATCATTATCTGAGAACCATTACCAGAAAGAAAAAAAAAAAAAGACTACTTAAAATAAATGCACTTAAAATAGGAACACTTCATAGTAAATAGTGGTGGGGAGGTAAGGAGTGGAGTGGGTGGGGAAGGGAGGAGAATGTTTGATTGGAACTCCATGGTCTCTATTTGTATATAACGGTTAGAACAGAAGTTTAGCTAGGTAAATTTTTACTTGGATTTCTGCTTTCTTTTTTGCTTTGTGTTTATTTTTCCTGTACATAGTTGACTGAACAGAAATCTTGAGAGGGATTTGGTTGCCTTAGAGGAAATCTTATAAATTTCAGAGGCCAGGAATTTCTGGGTCCCTCAACCAATGCTGGCTATACTTCAAAAGGAAGCTCACTGGGCAGCTAGGTGGTGCAGTGGATAAAGTACCAGCCCTGAAGTCAGGAAGACCTGAGTTCAAATTTGACCTCAGATACTTAACTTCCTAGTTGTGTGACTCTGCAAGTCATTTAACCCCAATTGCCTCAGAAAAAAAAAAGAGGGAACTCATCTAAAATTACTAAAGAAAAAAAATGAATATTTATTGATATCATTTGTTTTTAGATCACCTACATTTTCTCTTCTCCCATCTTTCAGAGACCTGTTCTATTATATAACAAAGAATATTTTTAAAAGATAGAGAAGAAAAAAAATAAAAACAATCAGCAAAACTAATTAAGATGTGAAAAAATTCTGAATATTTGTGTAAAGTTCCACATTACCACAGAGTTTCTTAAAGATGAAAGTCATCAGAAGGATAATGACAAATCTTGCCCTGGCTAATCAGAAGATATGGACTTAGAAAGAACTGTTTAAACAGTGCAGATCCAAGGTGGAGATGAAATGCCAATTCAGCATTCTCATGAAATGTCTTGTGCTTCAATGTTTTAAGTATCAAAGTTCTTGGAGAGTCTAACAGTAAATACAGCCAAAAATATTGATGAGTCTTTTGTCTTTAATAGACATTTCTTTTGTGTAGGAAAAATAAACTGTTGTTCTATATCTGACTTACATTGTGCATTACCATTCAGTTCCCTTCTGGTGTTTGAGGAAGACTTGTACCTCTGATGTGAGGGCTTGCTGAGTTCTTTTCAGTGCTGCTCATTCATCTTTGGTATCTACGTGGCACTCAACTCGCACTTGTGAGTAGCATGCCATACCCTGGTAAAATTGTCTTGGCAGACAATCTAAACCAGATTGAGGGTAACCGAGGAATCTCAAACTTGTTGGGGAGTTGGAGAGTATCTACCCCAAAGATGTGAAGGCTTCTCCTAATGGAATGAATGGATGAGAACAATTTGTTTCATCAGCCATGAAGATAGCTGAAGCAGAACTTGGACAGACATGGAAAAACAAGGTTATCTACTGCATCCCGGGCTGTTACCACCGAACTTTGATGACTCTGAAAGAGAAAGTGAAGTTGATGACTTACCACTTAAATCTAATTCATTCACAAGTCACTCCATGACATCATTAGTTCTCTTTAAAAATGAATAAAAAACAACAACTCCCTTCTAGACATGATCCAAATCTCCAGATTACATGATTTTCCTAAGAGATTTGAAGAAGAGGTTAATGAGTCAGAGAGTTCCAACTTGAACTTAAGAAGACAGGTTTCTCTCTGAGCTGAATCCTATTCATGTATCTAACCTTAAAGATAGGAACTCCTTGACAGGAAAGGGGTGAATGCCCCAGACCCTTTGATACTTGCTGCAGTTCTGTATTAGTTGTTATATTTCAAGACATTCAATCTTTCAGGCAAATCTCTAATAAGATTTTAAGTATAACAGCTGCTGATTTGCATTGATAGAGTGTCCTCACTGGGAAATCCCTTTACCAGGGCAATCAAGGTCCAGAACAAAACACAATTTAACTTGTTATTGGCAGAGTCTGAAATTAGAAATACTCACATAATGAAGACCTTCTCTATTATATGTAAAAGCTCTTCTTTGTCAAGAATTTAAGTGAAACAAAACTTTCATTAACAAATGGAATAATCACCATTCATGCATAGTCTTACTTCCTTCTTTTTGCTTTCTTCCTCTTTCCTTCCTTTCTTTGTTTCTCTTTTTTTCTTTTCTTTATTATTTCTTCCTCTCTCTTTTTTCTCTCTCCTTCTTGTCTCTCTCTATCTCTGTCTCCCTATCTCTGTCTCTGTGTGTGTGTTTATCTCTC
Source organism: Sminthopsis crassicaudata (assembly GCF_048593235.1). NCBI lineage: Eukaryota > Metazoa > Chordata > Mammalia > Dasyuromorphia > Dasyuridae > Sminthopsis > Sminthopsis crassicaudata. Next base: position 322,158,099 of record NC_133620.1, read on the forward strand.
TCTCTGTCTCTGTCTCTCCCCTTCCTTCCTTCTTGTTCTATGTATTTGCTTTAGAAGCAGGATTGAAGAAAAATGTCTCTCTTTAATTCTTGCTCTAAATTTACTTCTTATGCAGTTACTCATAGAGTGGGAGCATAGGGAGAGATGTGGATTCATCCTCTAGTCTCTGTCAATGAGGATACTATCTTAGTCTTCACAGCAACTATTTCAAGCCTTCAACCTCCAGAAATATAATGCTAGATGCTCTTGTTCTTGTTCTTGTTCTTATTCAATGGATGCCTGACCCCTAGCAATTAAAACACAGGCCTTTTATAGGGCTCCAGCTATAAGGGAAACAAAGGCAAGGGCAGAGAACACTGATAAGTCATAATGTCAGGAAGAATCATTGTTTTAGCCCTGACATCTTGGGGGTCAAGAAAGTCTGGAGCAGGAGACAGCAGGTCTAGGGCGGGAAATAGCACTACCCAGGCATTTAAGGTAAGTCACCTGGAGTTTTATGACTCACTGGAATGTGAGAGTTTAATGGGGGGGGGGGGGAAGGGTGACCACAATAATTTTATTCAGGGTACATCATAATAATTCAGGGAAACTGAGGTATTACAATCTCTTCTCAAGGTCTCTCTTATCCCCCCATCTTAAGGATCTTGCCACAGACCTCCCCCCCTCAAATTGAGGCCATTTCCCCAAAGTTTTTTCTTCCTTCCTCATTCTTTTATCACATCATTTAGACCTCTTCCCCAGCTATCTCTTTTTTCATTTCTTTCTCTGATGAAGTAACCATTATTTTTGACAATTTGAACCTCTCTCTATATGCTATTCCTTCCCTTCTTCTCCAATAAATTGCCCCCTTCGTCATCTCTATTCTCTCTTTAATCTCCAATATCTTCAAATCTACTCTTTCCATCACAGTTTTCCTGAGAGTGGAATGAATTGCTAGAGTAGAGATAGGGGAGGGAAGGAGTTTCAAATTCATAGCAGTTAGTTCATCCTCTTCATTACAGGAAAGCCTGCACGAAAGAGCTGAGTTTGGCCAATTTGTGCCTTTTGTATGCTATCTAGGCAATCAAAGCCTTCTCTTAACTACACAGTGAGCAGACCGGAAGTTGTTTGTCTTTCATTCTGGAAGAGGATCATGACATCAGGAGGTGATGCCATGGCATGCAAGTGAATTGGATTTAAGTGAGGCAGGGCTGGACAAGGTCACCTGCCTTACTTTCCCCTCCAGGGTCATCTGGATCCAGTGGCCAGATATAGATCAGGATGAATAGAGATGGACCTGGATGCAGTGGGAGACCTTGGCCTTTTTAAGTGAAGGTCTTTAACAGGTTTCTGTTTGACTATGGCAATTAATGCCCAATTAGTGATTAAGGATATATAAGAAATGAGGCGGAGAATAGCTTCTTTTACCTTGCCCAAAAAAGCTAAATATATATATATTTATATTTATATATGTATACACATCTATATACACATATATATGTATATATATTTATATTTATATATGTATATATATATGTATACACATCTATATACACATATATATGTATATATATATGCACATCTTTATACACATATACATATATACACAGATATAAATAGATACATAAATAATGTGTATGTGTGTGATATACATACTTATGTGTGTGTATATATGTATATATATATATATACATATATATACATATATACATACATATATATATATGTGTATATATATATATATATATATACATATATACACACACATATATTTTAAAAAATTACTCTGATTCTCATAGATTGATCAATAATAGGTCCCAGGTCAATGGTCATCATTTAGGCTCAGAGTAAATGTAAATAGCAATTGTTTCTGTTTTGACCAAAAACTCTAAGCATCTTCCCTTCTCAGATTGATTTTTTTTTGACTAGGTAAAAAAGGCCATTCTCACCTAATTTCTTACTTAGTCTTAATCATTGATTGATCATTGCCTCAAACTAAGACCTATTAAAGGACCTTAACTTTAAGAGGTCAATATCTCACACTGCAACTAGGGTTGTTCCCAATCATCCTAATCTATATCTTCTCATTGACAGGGGTGTGAAACTGTGTTCCCTTTTGATCTGTAAAATTAACACTCTGAAATTCAGTCCCCTTTGATTCCTGGTCTCCCAGACTCCGGAGAGTCTATGAGAGAGAGAGAGTATATCCTCCTGGCTGGCCTTTCTAAGGAAAATCATCCCCATGGCCCTCCCTCACTTAAATCCAGTTCACTTGCTTGTCATGGTATCACTTCCCTGATATTGTGGTCCTCTTTGAGAATCAAGGACAAACAACAACAGCAGACAGGAAACAGTCATATTATGACTGCTTTGAAGTAGAGAGCAAGGGTCTCCATTATGCAAGCCTGGGAACAGGCTTACAGAGAAACATGAAGAATTACAGCAGGAAAAACACTAGGTATGCTCAAAGGATGGGACTCCTATTGTCTGCTACCCCATCATTTTTTACATGTTTTCCTCATTAGAATGGGAATTCCTAAAGGACAAGGACTAATTTTTTTAAACCTTTCTTTGTTTTTCCAGAGATTAGTAGTGTTCTGCACATAGGAGATGTTTAATAAATGCTTACTGTCTGGGTAATTGAATTATTTGTGAACTTGTTCAAAAATAAACATGAAGTTCCTTACAAGTATGGATTATTTCATTCTTTATATTAAAACGATTTACATGATTGCACATACAAAAAAAATCCATATTAGTCATATTGTAAGAGAATGCACACACACGAAAAAGAGAGAAATGGAAAAAAGAAAAAGAAAAAAAAACCAAATAAATATTTTCTTCATTGATTCTCACAACAATCCAATTTTTGAATTGGGACCAAATAGTTTTCAGAAGCCTGTAGACATTATTAATGGATGAGATTGACCAAATCTTTGCTTTGACCAAAAACTCTGAGCATCTTCTCTTCCCAGATTGATTTTTTTTTTGACTAGGTAAAAAAGGCCATTCTCACCTCATTTCTTATCTAGTCTTAATCATTGATTGAGCATTGCCTCAAACTAAGACCTATTAAAGGACCTTAACTTTAAGAGGTCAGTATCTCACACTGCAACTGTGATGGTCATAATACATTCAATCCTGGTTGGGAGACCCCACCTAACTAAAGAACCTTAAAAAGAATTAATCTAAGGTGAATTCCAACCCATTGTATTTCACTCAGGCAGGCTTGGGTAGAAGTGGCCCCCCCTTTTGTCCAGATTGCCCTAGAGAAAAGTCTCTTTGTCCAAGACTGAGTGATCAGAGTCACGTCCCCCAGTCCCTCATTAGAATAAGCCCACCTCTCATTATAATATTCATTCTTATTGTTAACCAATTAGAGTCAATTGCCACCCTGATGAACACCCTTTCTTCCAAGGACATATGTGTTGAGGGGGTTCCATGAAGGATCTTTGTCATTTATTAATTATCCACTGGCATGATTTGTAAAATAACTAATTATCCAGAAACTATGTCTCTTGAACTTGTGATATGTTGCAGTATTTGTATCCTTAATGCTCAGTACAATGTCTGTCACTGAATAAATGCTTAATAAATATTATTGCTTAATTGGTTAATGCTTGTTGAATTTAATTCAACAGCAAATAAGACAAAGGAGAAGTCTGACCTCTCAATTAACAAAAAAGTGCCAATGGCTGATAGAAACTGAAGGCTCAGCATAATTTCCAACAATTTCTTTAACTTTTCTTCATTAATGTATCCCACAAAAGTAAATATCCTTGACAACAGCTATTCCTGTAAAATTTCTAACATCACTTAATCCTTTGTGTGAACAAAAGAGGTTAATGGGGAAAAAACTACTGTTAAAGCTGTTTCCTTTGCTCTAGGCCCCTTTGGTGATTTGGTGAGACCTATAACCCTCCCCCCCCCAATCTTATGGGAGTACAGTGGATAAATTGTGGGGTATGGAATCAGGAAGATGAGTCTTCCTGGACTCAGACATTGTGATTCTGGCCAAGTCACTTAATCTTGTTGCCTCAGTTTCCTCATTTGTAAAAGGAGCTGGAGAAGGAAAGGGCAAATCACTTTGATGAAGCACCAGATTCTAGGAAAATAGTTTAGAATGTGAAAAACTCATAAAAGTTTCTGGGAGCCATAGGGAATCCTTTTATTTTGTAATAAGATGATCTACTAGGGAAATGTGAGTCAAAGTATACTATTTAAAAGTGAGAGATGATGAGGAACAGGGAAAGTAAAGAACAGGGTCTAGAGTTGGGGAGGAGTTAGGGAGGGCTCTTGTTGAGAACAAACTCCCATGTGCATTATGTCTCTGTCAGCAACTGCATGATGGGAATACAAGATAATGAGGGTGCTTTGGTCACAAATGTTATTTGTAGGACAAGAATATCTCTAGTGAGCCTGCTCAGGGGAAGGAAGGGTTCCCTTATCTGTCCTTACTGATTTGACAGTTTGAGCAAGTAGACCCAGAAATGTGGCCTCCCTTTGAGTGGAATAAGATTGACAATAGTTAGAGTTCACATCAACTTCAGCATCTTTGCCAAGAAAACCTCAAATGGAATCATGAAGAATCAGACATGACTGAATAACAACGTAGACAGACTCCTTTTCAGAATAATTTAGTTTCATGCATATAGGATTCATAAGAAATATAAATCATACTGAAAAAGTTATCAAAATATCTTATAATATCATAGAACCTATGAACTTCTCTGTAAACCCTTCTCTGGTTCTGGGAAACTAGGTGGTATAATACAAAGAATACTAAGCCTGGAGTAAGGAAGTACTGAGTTTAAATCCAACCTCCAACACTTAGTATCTGTGTGAACTTGGGCAAGTCACTTCATCTGTTTGCCTCAGTTTCCTTATTTGTAAAATTAGATACTAATAGTGCCCACCTCCTAGGATTAATTAAAAAAAAACATTTATTTGGGATGGCACAGTGGATAGAGCACCAGCCTTGAAATCAGAGGCAAGTCACTTAATCCCAATTGGCTCAGGAAAAGAAAACATTTATTTAGTCATTTGTTTTGGGGTCTTCCCCCCACTTTCTTTATTTTTCATGTATGTGGGTACATGTGAACATAAACACATTCTTTTGAAACATGGCTAATATGGAAATTTTTTCACTTGTGCAAGCATGTAAAACATTTCCATATTCATCATTTTGCACAAGAAAACATACATAAAAGAAAAAGAGTGAAAGAGAGACAAAATAGCATGCTTCAGTCTGTATTCAAACAATATCAGTTGTCTCTGGAGGTAAATAGTATGTCCTTTGGGTTTGTCCTGGATCATTGTATTGCTGAGAATAGCTGTCATTCATAATTCTACATTGAGCAATATTGCTGTTACAATGCATAACATTCTCCTGGTTCTGTTCACTTCCCTTTGTTTTAGGTCATGTTAAATCTTTCCAGGTAGAAAATATGTATAAAGCACTTAGCACATAAATGTATGTTATATAAGTGCTAGCTATTATTATCACCATCATTTAATATGATCAACTCTAATTGGCTAATCTGAAGCCTGACCTCACATTAGGAGTAGTTTTAACAAGAGGTGACAGATCTTTCCCCAGAGTCTGCTTCAATTGCATAATGAAGTGTTTTGGTCATGGGGAAGCCTCTGGAAGCCTAGGGAATCCAAGGGCCAGAAGAGAGATTCACCTGAAGTTTGCTGAAAGAGCAAGTATGAGCAATTACAGTGGGATCTATGATCTCATTATTATTCATCATTTTTTTTAATTAAAACTTTTTATTTACAAAGCATATGCATGGGCAATTTTTCCTACATTGACCTTTGCAAAACCTTTTGTTCCAAAATTTCCCCTCCTTCCTCCCACTCCCTCCCCTAGCTGGCAGGTAGTCCAATACATGTTAAATATGTTGAAATACACATTAATATGTGTATACATATTTATAATGTTATTTTACTGCACACAAAAATCAGATCAAAAAGGAAGAAAAAGAAAAATTGAGAAAGAAAACAAAATGTAAGCAAATAACAGAGAGAGTGAGATTGCTGTGTTGTGTTCAGCTCCAACGGTTCTTTCTTTGGGTGTAGATGACTTTCTTCAACACTGAACAAGTGGAATTGGTTTGAATCATCTCATTGTTGAAGAGAGCCATGTCCATCAGAATTGATCAGACTATAGTCTTATTGTTGCCGTGTATAATGATCTCCTGGTTCTGATCATTTCATTTGGCATCAGTTCATGTAAGTCTCTCTAGAACTCTCTTAAATCATTCTGCTTGTCATTTCTTACAGAACAATAGTATTCCATAGCATTCATATACCATAATTTGTTCAGCCATTCTCCAATTGATGGGCATCCATTCAGTTTCCAGTTTCTTGCCACTACGAAAAGGGCTGCCACAAATATTTTTATACATGTGAGTCCCTTTCCCTCCTTTAAGATCTCTTTGGGATATAATCCCAGTAGAAACACTGTTGGGTCAAAGAGTATGCACAGTTTGATAACTTTTTGAGCATAGTTACCAAATGCTCTCCAGAATGGTTGGATCCATTCACAATTCCACCAACAATGTATCAGTGTCCCAGTTTTCCCACATCCTCTCCAATATTCATCATTATTTTTGCCTGTCATCTTAGCCAATCTGAGAGGTGTGTAGTGGTAATTTGTATTTCTCTGATCAATAGTGATTTAGAGTTTCAATTTCATTTGAAAATTGTCTGTTCATATCCTTTGACCATTCATCAATTGGAGAATGGTTTGAACCATTATAAATTTGAGGCAATTTTCTCTATATATTTTAGAAATGAGGCCTTTATCAGATCCTTTGGATGTAAAAATGTTTTCTCAGTTTATTGCTTTCCTTCTAATCTTGTCTGCATTTGTTTTGTTTGTACAAAAACTTTTTTAACTTAATATAATCAAAATTATCTATTTTGTGATCAATAATAATCTCAAATTCTTCTTTGATCACAAATTCCTTCCTCCTCCATAAATCTGAGAGGTAAACTATCCTATGTTCTTCTAAGTTGTTTATAATACCATTCTTTATGTTTAGATCATGAACCCATTTCGACTTTATCTTGGTATATGGTGTTAGGTGTGGGTCTATGCCTACTTTCTACCATAGTAGTTTCCAATTTTCCCAGAAGTTTTTGTCAGATAGTGAATTCTTATCCCAAAGGCTGGGGCCTTTGGGTTTGTCAAATTCTAGATTGCTATAGTTATTCACTATTTTGTCCTATGAACAGAACCTAATCTATTCCACTGATCAACTTCTCTATTTATTAGCCAATTACAAATGGTTTTTATGATCATTGCTTTATAATATAGATTCAGATCTGGTATAGCTAGGCCACCTTCATTTGCTTTTTCTTCATTAATTCCTTTGAAATTCTTGAACTTTTGTTCTTCCAGATGAATTTTGTTATTTTTTCTAGTTCATTAAAATAGTTTTTTGGGAGTCTGTTTGGTATAGTACTAAATAAATAGATTAGTTTAGGTAGTTTTGTCATCTTTATTATATTCGCTCAACCTATTCAAGAGCACTTGATATTTTTCCAATTGGTTAGATCTGACTTTATTTGTATGGAAAGTGTTTTGTAGTTTTCCTCATATAGTTTCTGACTTTCTCTTGGCAGATAGATTCCCAAATATTTTATATTATCAACAGTTATTTTAAATGGAATTTCTTTGTATCTCTTGCTGTTGGACTTCGTAAAAAATGCTGATGATTTATGTGCATTTATTTTGTATCCTGCAACTTTGCTAAAGTTGTGGATTATTTTTAATAGTTTTTTAGTTGATTCTCTAGGGATTATGCATCATTTCAACCTATTTATGACTGTCTGCTCCATGCAATAAAGATACCATTCCACAAATTTGAAGGAAAGTTCAAGTTTATTTATTGAAACACTCTTTTCTCCTCTCTCTCCTTCCCCCACCCCAATCAGGCCTATGGTCATCTAGGAGAAGGAAGCAGCACTAGTTAGGTATGCACATGGAACTCCAGAGCAAAACTAGTAGAAGGGCATCTGCCCATCTTAAACACAATATGAAATAATTTGATGTAAGCAAGAATGTCTGTAGCAAGGAATAAATTAAAGAAAAAGAATTAGTAAGAAATCTAAATTTGCTAAAAAGAAAAATACTTGCTGGTGACTCTCTCTATTATAGCTTCTGTCTTCCAGCCTTCTTTGAAATTGAAAGAAAAAAAAAAAGAAAAAGAGTGAAGAAACATGATTAGGAGTGTCTGAGCTTCAGTTTACTTTTTAAATGCTATATATTTGCCCTGTTCCATTAGAGTATTGTCTCCACACCATCACATTCCAAAGAGTTGTTCTCGATTGCCAATAGCTTGACTTTTTTTGCTCCCAGTCTTGGCATATCAGAAGGGAGACACTTTTCTCTGGTCTGATCTGCATTTTGCATTTCAAGAGAGACAAAATTTGCACAAAACATTGGGCCCTTTCAAGGATGAGAAGGAACATGTGAAAAATAGTCCCAACGCTTTAGGACCTTTATCTAGAACAGGCATTTTACCATAAAATTGGAAAGTTTCTTTTTTTTATGTAGACACTTTGTAAAGTTCTCTATCTCTGTACAAGACAAAATATTCAAGTTTCAAAAGACCCCCAATGGACCGTGAACAATGAACCATATTTTTCTGTTCTGTTTTTCCCAAGATCAGGGAAGCAGTGACAAAAGGACCCATCTCCTCCAGAGAGGGCTGAAATATGAAATGGAATGGGACCTAGAATTTCTAGCAGCACTTTTCTTTCTCTAGAATCTTTGTAACACATTAAACATACACATACACACACACGTGCACACGCACACACAGGGATGGATTGGAGAAATGATGACTTGGCCTGAGAAAAATCACTGTTTGTAAGAAGAGACCATCAGATTCATGAGTAAGTACTACAGTGCGCTTGGAATATGTGGAAAATATCTGTTCATCTTCTTGGAACATCAGGGATCCACATCGATAATTGGTTTTCTAAGTTGCATCAAGGGAGCCTTCTATTCTCTGTTAACAAAAAAGAATTAGAATTACATATCTGCTTTCTTACAACAGTTAGTGTGGGACAGTGAATCAATGTCATATTATGTCTTAGGTTCAGACATTCATTAAGCCTGTCCAATTAGGCAGTGTGGTAGAGGTGCTATACAGTTATGAACTTGGAATGAAAAAGACAAGGGTTCATATCCTATCTTTGACACCAAATGTGTGACCATGGCAAATCATTTAGATTATTTCCACCTGTTTCTTTATCTATAAAAAAGTGATTATAATAATGGTTTTACTTATAGTTCATACTCTCAAAACCTTAATAGGTTGTGAGGCTTAAATGAAATGATATACAAAAAGCATTTTGTGAACCTATATAAATGCTATTATCACATAATATATGTGATATATTTATTAACATATGTAACATATATATATATACATTATATTATATAATCACATACAATTTTAAAGGTAAGCTTAATGTTTTTTTTAAAAAAATTATAATCAACAAATTCAAATGACAAAAAAAAAAAAAACACAAAACATCAGAATTGTAAAATCAATCTTATGTGTTGCTTTCCTTTGTTAGGAGATAAGATTCTTAAAGGCAAGAACTGTTTTTTAACTTGTATTTGCTCCTTCCACTTAGCACAGTTCCTGGTCAGTGGAAAGCACTTAATACTTTCTGACTTGACTTCATTTTATTCACAATTTATTTTTAAAATGTGTTAAGCTTGAATAAAAATATGTTAAGATAAATAAGGGGAAAAAGAAATTCTTTAAATGATTTGCAAGAAACTATAAATTTTTTTTTTTTGCAATTTGATCTTAAATTGTTATTTAAATTTAACAAAGTAGTAAGAAAATCATCCTGCTTGTCTTGGGGGACCATTGCTAAGTTTGTTTTCTTGGAATTTGTCAATTTCTATCAGCTTCTTGGCTTGTCTCTCATAATTTGTCTTGAATACAATTGTATCCTTGCTTAGTAAATACAAAATTAAGGCAGTATTTTTTCTGCCTTAGCAGGAATAAATTTATTTGGATTGTTATTATTAATGTTATTAATGATATAATTAATCTATCTATGTGACTTCTATCTTTCAGGCAAACTTGACATTCTCAAAACCTATTCCTTTTCCACTCCTCCTTACCTCATTCCTAGATTCTCATTTTGGATACTTATTAGTTATATGCCTGTGCACAGTTTTTATGGATAAAATGAAGTAAAACCTGAATGTCTAGAATCAGGACTACTGGAATTCAGATCTGAGAATCTAATACCCAAATGATCTAAGGCAAATATTTAATATCTCAAAGCTTCCAGGAAATTCTAAAACCACAAATTGTTAATATGCTTTGGTAGAAGGAGAAGCTAGGTAGTAGTGAATAGACGAGTATTTCTGAGCTCAAATCTGGTGTCAGACACCTACTAGCTGTGTGATCCTGAGCAAGTCACTTAACCTTGATTGCCTCAGTTTCCTTGTCTGTAAAATGGGACCTTATCTCCCAATGTTGTTATAAAGATCAAATGAAATAATATCTACAAAGCATTTTGTACAGTGCCTGGCACATAGCAGGCATTTAATAAGTGCATATTTCTTTCCTTTCTGCATTAATGTACCCTATACCCTTGCCTAAGTATAGAGGAAACATTATATCATTAAAACCCTTATTAGGTAAAAGGAGGTTGGAGTGAGATGAGACATGGGTATAGATTTTTTGTGAATATGAGGGTGGGGCAATACTGTTTACAACATGCCTCTCTCTTTGCTGCTCAATTGCATCTCTCTTGTACCTCTTTGGGGATAGGGGACCAATGGTTTAAGATACCTCAGAGAAAACTTTCAGGCAGTCTTTGTGAACAGCTCCCCAAAATATACCCTTGACAAGATGCTAAAGTTCCTAGGCCCATATGGAAAACCTGTACCTTTTCACAGGATAGAAAAAGCAAAATGTTCTGGTGAACTAAGCAGCTTCTAAACAGATTAATTAGATTGGGCCATTTAATTTCCACTACCTCTAGTCTCACTAAAGACAATGTTCTCGATTTCTTGCTCTCAGCTAGAATGTGATCGAGTAGACAGTTGGGCAAGTACTACTCAGATGTGGCTGTTTTCCTTTTCTGGAGGAAATGAGATCTGACTACCTTTAACAAGCTATAATACTAGAAGCTTTGTTACATGAACAACACTTCTTTCAGGAATCTCTGGGGTTTTTAATAGTATTAAATAAAATATTTTTAGAATATAATTTTATTTTGTAAATAAAAGAGCTAATATTTATTTGTTGATTTTTATTGATAACTAATACTTTATATTTTAAAAAATAATTGACATTTCTATATGAACAAGGAAAGGGAACAGGCATTTAAGTATCTTCTATGTACTTTACAAGCACTAATTCATTTTGTTATAACAACTTCAGGAAGGTGGGTGCTAATGTTATCCACATTTTATGGTTGAGGAACCTGAGGCAGAAAAAGATTAATGACCAAGTTAGTGACGAAGACCTGATTTGAAGTCTGGTGAGGATCCTGACGGATAGCCTGATAGTCTAGCTGATGGGGGTGTGAAACTGTGTTCTCTTTTGATCTATAAAATTCACACTCTGAAATTCTGTCCTCTTTGATTCCTGACTCTCCCCAGACTCCAGAAAGTCTATGAGAGCATATTCTCCTGGCTGAGCCTTTTCTAAGGCAAATCACTCCATTGATGAAGACCCTTTGCAGGAAATTCCAAATACCAGAAGCCTTCAAAAAGTGATTTCCATTCAATTGGAGATCTAGGCGTAGGGACTTTGGCTTTCTTTTCAACCTGAAATTTGAGCCTCAGATTTTCTATAAAGGATATTTCTAAACTTATTTCTTTGCAGAATGTCCAAAGTAGTATGCTTTGTCTCTTTGACATAGCTGCCAGGACCTTGCCCACTGTGAAGACATTCTCTTCTCAGAGCCAGCCTTCATTTCCCTAATAGGACTTTGCCACTAGGAAGTCAGTGTCTTAGCAAAGCTGACTTTTCATCCAACAATAAATTTCCATTTTTGCCACTTAAAACTTTTTGTGTTCGTGAATTCTTTCACGAAGGACCTGTGCCTTCTATCAAAAGGGGATTTCCACAACTTTCTGACTACCACTAGAAAGAACCCTATTATAGCCACTGGGCCCCCTAGCTGCCCAAACAATAAGTACCTGAGGTCTTCTGGCTAGAGACTTAAGGAAGGGTCAAGCTGCCAGGTCAAGAATGGAGCAGGTCAAAACTTCCTTGCAGTGGGATCAGTGGGTGAGTAACACATAGATAAGGAGATCCAGTCTCAAAAGCAAACAAAACACTAAATTCGGTTGCTTATTTCAGCATTATCTTATCTCTCTTCCAACTTGACCTGGATTAAGCTTTCTCCTGTAATCAGATGATTGCTTTGCTCTAGTCCATCTAGTGGAGGAGGAAGAAGATTCACCTAATATCTAAGACATAGGAAACTGAGTTACAGGATTGTGTAACTACAGAAAGAGCCTCTAGCTGTATTTTATTGAACAGTAGCATGAGCTAAACTGATTCTAAGGGAATGAGACCTTTGCCTCTTAAAGATTCCTGCCTATATAAGGAATGTGAATTGGGTTAACTATGGATCTGTCCCACTGGAACAAATCTGATCTTTGGCAATTCCTGAGGGCCCAAGGTTAACATTTCTTCAGACTGCCTGACATCCTGTTCCTGTTAGCCTCCCAGATAAGGAAAGTAACAAGACTTAGCCACCTGGTAGGCTGACTTGAATTCCTTTTGCCAAGGAATATCAGCCTAGGTCTGTATAACATCCTATATAAATGCCTTTTCTCTCTTCTGGGATGTTGCTATCCATACACCAGGCACACATCCATTAGTTGATTCCAATTAAACTTTTTTTATCTTCTAGCCTTGACTTCTGATAGATTGATCTCTAGATAAATGCTCTAAGGTGGGAACACTTCCTTCCAGGGAAGATTTTAGAAGTCTGGGTTGAGGAATTCCACTACAAGGGCAGACGTTTGTATTGTTTTAATGTCTGCAAAGCATTTTACAGACATCTTGAATGATACTCAGAACAGTTCTGTGGGTTAAGCAACATACCCATTTTCTGAAGGGCCTGAGGCTTAGGGAGGCAAATGATTTGTCCACTGTAAAACAGTTAATAAGGAGGCTTTGAACCGTGGTGTCTCCTAACTTCAAAAAAAAAAAAAAAATCTTTCTTATTGTACTAGATGCTTTGAACAAAATCACTTTCCTATTCTCTTCCTCTGAAATTGCTGCATTTGAGGGGAAGAGGAAGATACAGGGTGGAAGAGAGGGAGGACAGGCAATGAGGGAATCTTTACTGTAAAGATCAGAAAATATTTGGGAGACATGCATCAGGATCTGAGGAACTAAGGGGTCAGGAACAAGGAAAGAGGCTGTCTCCAAAACTCTGCCCTAGTCTGGATGTCCCCACCTCTGGCACAGTACACCCTGTTTCATATTATCTGTCTGTCTTCACTATAAATACAATTTATAAACAAGGCTGAAACAGGCAGAGGAAAAATGAAGTCAGAATGGACTCAGTCAAACACAATACCAAATCAACATTTTGGCTAAGTGGTTATCTCATTGTTAAGATATTTCCTTCAATATGTTTTCAGAAGCTAAGGCTATTAAACAAGGAAGAATGATCGCCAGTTTTGATTTCAGGAAGGAAATCCCCTCCCAGTTCCCTGCTGGGCAGTTCAACTAATTTGCTCCTGACCCTTACTGGACGATTATTAGGGAAATTATACTGGTTTATTTTATAAACAAAATGCATTGGCTTAGTTCCTACCATGTACCCTTGGTCCACAGCAGTCAGCATCTGTTTGGGGGAATCTAATTTGCCAAGTGACCTTGAGTAAATAACTTCCTTTCTCTAGGTTTATTAATCTATAAAATGAGGAGGTAAGATTAGATCATTTTTTTTAAGTTGCAGCTCTAAATCTATGATTCTATGATCAATAATCCCACTTTTCAGGATTTAAATTCAGAGTTCTTGTTCCCAATCATAGTTGTTCCACAACCAGAGTTTTGCTAACGTGTTCTTCCTAAAGCACACATCTGATCATGTCATTCCCCTCCTCAATAAACTCCAATGACTCCCTATTACCTCCAAGATCAAATATAAAAATCTTCTCTTTGACATTTAAAGTCCTTCATAACTTGACCACTTCCGACCATCCTACTTCTTAAACTTTGATTCCCTCCATGTATTTGTGATTCAAATTCTTACTCCTCTAATACAGTGCTCTTTCTTCCAAAGATGTGCTTTTTCACTGGCAATAACCCACATCTGGCATTACTTTCCTCTTCATCTCAGCGTCCAGCCCTGGCTTCCTTCCAGACAGCTCAAAGCCTACCTTCCACAGGAGGTCTTTCCCAGTCAAACCACATACACACACACACACACACACACACACACACACACACACACACACACACCCTTCCCTTTCCCTCTTAATTTTTTGTATTGTATATATCTTATATGTATGTAGTTTTCTGCATGTTATTTCCTCCATTAGTATGTAAGCTCTTTGAGGAAGGACCTTTTTTTGGGCATTCTCCAACACTAGGCACAATACAATGGTCCTCGGCTCTTAGTAAACTTCAATAAATGCTTGTTGACTAACAGAGTGAAAACACCCTTGGGGAAATATAATATCTGTCTTCAACTAGTTGAAAAGCTGACAAGTGGAAGAGAGATTAGGCTTGTTCATTTTTGGCCCTGAAGAGCAGAGCAGTGAAAAGAAATCTCAAAGAGGCAAAATTAGGCCTTGTGTCAGGAAAAATTTCCTAATAACCAGAGCTAATTAAAAGTGGAATGGAATGAGTCAATGGAAATGATGGGTTCTTTCTTGTTGAAGGTTATGGTGGAGATCAATTTTCAGGTCCTTCTTGACTCTCAAATTCCAAGGTTCTTTGGGAGTCAGTGCCATTATCTGGAACATCCTACCAGATTGAATATAAGATAGATAAGGTGGGGACTATGGGATATTCATCCCACACTTGCTGCAGAGTCGCTACTAAAACAGGGGTGTTTATTGAACAAAAGACTCATTTTTCTCTTAGTCTCACAATGTCCAGTGGAGCAAAATTCCCAGTTTTGCATTTATTGTAGCCCATCAACCTAATAGTAAGAAAAGATTGGGCTCATCTTTTGTTTCATGCCGCTTTTCCCTGAATCTAGAATATTCACACCATAAGCACAGCTAGCATCTTTCTTTCTTCCAAAGGGATATGAGTAGGATAATTCTAATGTTGGAATGAGATCCTACTACAAGGTCAAGTTCTCAGGAAACAAAGGAGTTAGTTCCTGGATCTCCATCACTAGAATGGGTTTGGGGTCCAATGGAAACACTTTCTAATTCAGAAATTCCTGACAAGCCTTAGAAAAGAGATCATCAGGTTATATATTCAGAAGTAGAAAGGAGTTTAGAGCCATATAGTTAAACTCCTTCACAACTCCCTCACTTTACAGAGGAAAAAAACCAAGAAAGTGATGTTCCCCAAATCACAAAGGAGTAAGTGGTCAAACCCTGGTCCTCTGACTCCAACTCTGAGTGTGTTCCCTTGTGACCTTCACCCAAATAAGAGCATCCTTAACCTGAAATCATTGCTCTTACATTGATAAAGTGGAAAAGAAATGTTCATGTCAAGATTATTCCTACAGTGGCAAAAGGAAAAGGTTCCCAAATCTAGTTCAGGACCTGGGATATAAATTTTTCCTTCTTTCCACTTCTCAGGCCCTTTCTTAGTGTAGGTCCTTTAATCCACCATGTCCTGGTGTTCTTATTTTAAGAAACCAACATACTTCATTTGCACAGTCCACATCTCAAATGCTTTCTCTTCCTTTCTCCAAGAAATTTATACTGAGTATTTTAAAGTCTAACAGTTTCTACCTCCTCCAGGAAGGTCTTCTTTCATAAGGACTTCTCCACTTCAGACCTCACCCAGTACTTTGCTTTTATTTCTCTAATTCACTTAAATAGATCTCTGGAAAACCAGACTTTGATAAAGTCCACTGATATTCAAATGGAGCTACTTGACCATACCTTAAATCCAAGTAATTGGCTCTTACTGACTGGCCAATAAAAGGCCTTAACCTAAGCTTCAATTGATCATTGTTTAGGTTTTAATGGCTCAGAGTAAGTACAAATAGCAAATGTTTCTGGTCTGGTCTGGTCTGATTTTCTCAAAACAGAAAAGAGTTCTGACTAGAGTCAAGAAATAATTGGTGCCTGGGAACATAGTAGAACTGTCCACTCAGCAGAGATACTGGATATAAGTGTAACTGAATAGGGACTCTGCAAAGAGAAACTACTTCCAGGCTTGAAGTACCAGCCAGGAGTTGTGAATTACCTTTTCTCCACATATGTTCCTCACTACCATTATCCTGTTTGAATCCAACTGGACTCAAAATATGCATATATATTTGAGACAATATGTTCTAGGTTTATAGAGGGAATATTATATACCAACTTCTTTTACCATATCATCTTAGTAAACATCTTTATTAAGAACTAATTATGTCTACTAGCTGATTATTAATGAGGAATACACTGGCAGGGGTCAAGCTATATTAGCAGGGGCAGTCGCCACATAAAATGACAATAACCCTATTGGGACCCAACCTACAAGTACAATTATAAGTTGGTAAAGTAGCCCAAAGATGGTATTATATTTGTAAAGTGCTTTATCAATCTTAAAGTATTATATTTCTTCCTTCTTTCATGTCTTTTTTCTTATTATAGATTCAATTATGTTTACTGCAAAATAATGAATAATTTAATGTGCAACAAATAAAACAAATGATAGAATTATGGAAGCTTTCATAACATGACAGACTATTACAATAGTACTCTCTAAATGTCCTTTTCTAATATCTCTTTTTTTAAACAATGTATCATAAATAGATTTCCCAAGAGATTTATTACAAAGAATTCAAAAAAAGAAAAATGGTATTCTTATTTTTGTAATTTGTATCATTAGCTGTTGTAGCTCCAGGGATAGTGAGGGAAAATAGTTTTGCTTTCTGAATTCAATAAGGCACTGCTCTCTCTAAATCCTTCAAAATAAAGTGGAGCATAAAGGACTGCAGCAAAGTTTACTGGTCTTTTGAATGGTTTAAGGGTACCAGAGAACAAGTGATACAAAAAGGCAAAGCAATTTTTAAAAAAAAAGAAAGAAAAGTAGACTTCCCTTCATAATTAGGATGTGGTACAAATTAGGTTCTCAACAAAATTCCAGTCTCACTAGACAGAACTCAATTTCTACATCCTTCTTGCTGTCCCCTCTCCTCAGCCCAAACCTGCATCCTATATACCACCTAAAAATCTGTAAACCAAACCATGACACCATCAGCCCTTCTGGCCAGACTCTCTGTTTTTCAAAATAACTGGAACTTGAAGGCACTCCCATCCCTGTTTAGTAAGCATTCCAAATCACCAAAAGTCTCTTTTTTCTCCTTGAAGCTAAATATTCAAGACTCATTATACTACAGGGATACTCTTTACATGCTAGGACAATAGCTTTTATTCTCCATTGAACCTATGGTCAAATATAAACAAGCAAAAGGTTTTCCTGCTGCCTAGGAGAGCCTAAGTTAAAAACCTAGGCCTGATATCTAAATACTCACACAGTACCACAACCTTAATTAACTCTGCTGAAAGAATCTTCCTTCTTTGTTATTGCAGGAGTTTCTTCCTAGTAGGTACTGGATGACTCTGCTGGATCATGAGGAGGATGGTTGTCAACCCAGCAGTATAAGCAATTGGATTGTGTAGTATTAACTTCCCCTATTCAGAGAGTAGAGGTATCTCCTAAGGTCATGATGCTTTCAAATTTTTGCCAGTCTCATGGAATTTTCCCATTGCGGAAGCCACTGCTTTAGTCCATTCTCCTATTGGATGTCTGAAGTTCCCTTTGTCCAATTGTCTAAAGAGCTATAATAATTGTGCAGTCAGAAAATGTCAGTAAAGAAATTAATGTGAGAGCTCATTTATTATAATGTCCTCATTGTTGGTACTGTATCCTTAAAAAATGATCATCTGAAGGGAAGAAGATTAGGGATGATTTTGATGATAACTGTGAAACCTAAGAATTTGTCTTTTTTTAATTATGTAAGTGAAATGATACTTACAGAATGCCTGTTCTCCCCTGAATCTGGAAAAAAAAAATGACATTTTTTAATTAACAAGAGGCTTTAATTAACAAGAAATGAATGGATGGGGAAGCAAAGGGTGAGAGGAGAAAACAAGGGAGGGATCCCTAGGTGGGGAAGATTAAGTAATAGTAAGCCAAGTTATGGAGTAGAATTTAATGAAAGAGACAGCAGAGATAGGAAAGATGTGTATATGTATTTGGAGGTGTGTATATGGGAGTGTGTGTATGTATGTATGTACACAAAAACATATCTTGTCTTAACTGTAGCTTGGGAGTGGTAGAGGGATAAAAAGGAGATATGTGTACATCTAGGTGTGTGTATGTATGTATATATCAACATATGTATATATAAACATATCTTATCTTAATATAATGTAACCTGCTTGGGGGTACTGGGGAGGGGGAAAAAGGGAAAGAAGAATAATGTAAAAAGAGTTGTGCAGCAGAGAACAAAAGAATAATTTACAAGGAAGTAAAGAAAAGACGGACACTCGTGAATATAATTTCTTCTAATCTAGATAGGTATTTTCTTAAATTTTGTTTTATTTTATTTTGTATTGCTTTTCTGTTTCTCTTTTCTGTTCTGTTTCTTCAAAATAAAATATTTTTAAAATTGCTCTCTTAAAAAAATAAAACTAAACAAAAATAAACTGATCACATTTTAATATGAAAAGATAATACAGGATTTAAAGTCCACCATCATCAGGAATCTTAAGAATCTAAGTAGAAATCCTGGTAATAGTTCAGTTGTGCCTTCATGGTCATAAGAAGTAATGGAAAGGGAGGGAAAGAGGAATAACTGGGGGTGGGAAGATAGAGGAAGGAAGATTAGGGAAAATTCTCACATAATTAAATAGGTTCAAAAGTAGAAATCTAAACAAATAAGATAGGGTAGAGAATGAATAACAAGAACATCACTCTTATCTGAACTTGTTAAAGAGAAAAATACACACAGAGTGTGGGGCATAGAAATATATTTCCTTCAACAGGGAAATAGGAGAGATAGGAGAAGGGGAAGTTAGAGGGAAAGTGTACTAAAGGAAGAGATTAGTCCTAAGCAAAACAAACTCTTCACTAAAAATATACAATTAAAAAAAAAACAACCCAAGAGGTAACTTCGTTTTCACACAGAAAAAAGGCATATGTATTATGCCTTCATCTCCAATATTCAGTTATGGAAGAGAGCTTCCAACATCCAAGAGAGCCAATTTTAGCCCTTTTCAAATCAAAGAAAGGAAGTCAGGTCAAGTTTGACTTTAGCTACAGGGAAGCAGACATAGGGTGTTATTATTTGTTCAGATGTTCCTCTGATTTTTTGTGGTTCCTTCTGTCCTTTTGAAGGACTGTGGCCCCCTCACTAATCTTAGTATATAACAAGGAATTCAATTTTACCCCAGATTTCTAAATCGTTGGAGAGGTAGCTCCTGAGAATCTAAAGAATCAAGTCTTTCTAGAACAAACTGAGTATTTGTTATATAAATGAAATCTATCCTATTTTAGGATCTCCCTCTGCCAAGCAGCAGGACTGTTAGGGCCAAAGAAATATTGTTCTATTAAGGAGAGTCAATATGGTATATTGGATAGAGTGCTGGAACTAAAGCCATTAAGATCCCATTTAAAATCCCATTCTAATATTTACTAGTTGTGTAACCATGGACAAGTCATTTAATTACTCTGAGCCTCAGGTTCTTCATATACTCAATGGAAATAATAATGACTATTAGATTAGTCCATGTCACAGGATTATTTGAATCTCAAATGAAAGAATAGGTGTCAAGAGCTTTGCATACTCTAAAATGCCAAACAAATATCAGTTGTTTCTAAATCCATTCATGTACAGATCCTTTGAACCAGACAGAAGAGAGGCAGAAATCCCCAAAGACCTTGAGAAATCTAGAGATACAGTGAGGAGTGAGCCCATCCATGAATAAAGGGCCATTATGAAAACTTGTGCGTCTTGAATAGGCCTCCAAGTAGAGAGAGCCTCCTGTCTAGATGAACCATAGTCTTCCCAACTTCCAGGTTTTATAATTAGTCACAACAACAATTTTAGAGGAAGGGCAACTGTGTTTTGTATCATTGTATTTTTATTGTTGTTGTTTAATTCTCAATTGTCACTCTTCTCCCTGGCAATGCCTAGTACTGAATCTGTTATTAATTAGATCAATCAAGGCCTCAGATATGGCCTTGGGCTGGAAGTAGTTTTTGGTTTGAAGTAGATAGAAGGGAAACCAGGATGAGAATATAGGGAGATTATGCAACTTTAAAGAAAAGAAAAGTCCTAAATCTTAGAATTCCATAGAGCTTTGGAAAAAAAAGATGGAAGAAGGGAGGCTCCCAGAGAAAACACAGTCTCCTGTAATTCTAAAGCCACAGGACAGAAATGTAGATCCTGTCCAATTTAATTGCCATGGAATAACTAGACCTAGGTCTATGACTCAATGATGATTGATTCATCAGGCAGGCTTACTTCTGCCAACATTCAAAGTCTAGGTCTAGAGGGATTGATAATTGCCCTAGAATCTCAGGAAGGTAAATAAAAGATTGAAAGGGGGAAAATTATTATTTAGGGAAAATTATATTGCTACCTCTCTATTGCTGTCGTCTGTGGATTAAGCTTCCTGTTCAAGGTGATTATAATCAAGATATCTTTGCTCATTTAGGGACAGCATACCCTGATTTTGTACTTAAAAGATATTTGTACTTAAAAAACATTCAGTTTAAAGTAAATGCATTTTTGCTTTGTATGTATATGTATGTATATACCTATATCTATCTATATCTATATCTATATCTATATCTATATCTATCTATCTATCTATCTATCTATCTATCTATCTATCTATCTATCTATCTATATGCATGGATCCTGTTCTCTTCTCCTATCCCCAGGAAATTTAAAAGGTTGCTAAGCTTCCAGTGCCAAGTCAGTGGAATGAGGAAGAAACCCTCTGAAGCCCCTTAAAATCCCACTCCAAACAAGTAGAAGACGACTGTAGAATTGATCTAAGAGCAGAAAAGTAGTTTGCCAGCATGGCAGGAAAGAGCTGTCTCACAAAGATGAAAGGGAAGTGAGGTCCAAGAATTGCAAGAGCAGTCATTGTCACAGCAGGGGGCCTTGTAGCAAGACTCCAAGCCCAGTGCAATCTACCAGCAAGACCCCACTCTCTTAAAAACCAGCAGCTCTCTATGTAAGTGGCCAGTCTGTTCAACAACCTCACTCACTTAGAAAATAAATTCAGGAGAAATCAGACTACCTGAAAGCCATCATAAAAAGGTGGAGAGGGAGCTGAATCACATCTTTCAAAAAATTAGCAAACTGCCCTCATACTTAAGAAACAGAAGGCAAAATAGAAATTAAAAGAATCCACCAATCGTTGTCTCAAAGAGATCCTAAAATAAAAACTGCCAGGAACATCACAGTCAAATTCCAGAATTCACAGATTAAGTAGAAAGTACAGCAAACAGCCAAAAAAGAAACAATTCAAATATTGTGGAACCACAATCAAGAATACACGGGATTTGGCAGCTTCCACATTAAAGAAGTGGAAGGCTTGGAATATGATATACTGAAAGGCAAAGGAGTTAAGATTACAAATAAGAATCACTTAGCTACAAAATTGAGCATAATCTTTTTGGGGTAAAATGGAATTTTAACCAAATAGAGGATTTTCAAGCATTTCTAATTAAAAGACCAGAGCTGAATAAAAAATTTGATCTCTAAATACAAACTCAAGGGAAACATAAAAAGGCAAAAAAGGAAAAGTAAACATAAGAAATTCAATAATGTTAAACTGTCTATATTTCTATATGGTAAGATATTTGTAACTCTTAACAGCTTTATTACAATAAAAGCATTTAGGAGTATATGTAAACAGAGGATATAGATATAAAGTGACTTTGATGAAATTACATTTTTTGAAAAGAAAATAATAAAAAAAATTACACTGGAAGGTAGGGGAAGATTAAGTGGGATAAATTATCCCACATAAAAGAGCTGTTATAAGATGGGCAGGTAAGATGGGAGAAAAAGGTGGCAGACAAAGCTTAAAATTTACTGTCATCAGAATTGGCACAAAAAGAGAATAATATACATTCAGTTGGATATAGAAATCTATTTTACCATATGAGCAAGTAAAAAAGGATGGGAATAATAAAAGGAGGAGGGGTGGGATTGATTAAAGGGAAGGTATATTGGAGAAGGTAGTGATCAGGAGGGAACGGCTGGGGGATAAGAAAAAGAAGAGGACAAAACAAGTAAAATATAGTATGGAAGGAAATATATAGTTTTGACTATAAATGAGTTATTCAACTATAGAATGGAAGTGGATAGCAGAATGGATTAGAAAACAGAATTCTACAATATGTTGTTTATAAGAAACACAGCTGAAGCAGAGAGATACACATAGGGTAAAAGTAAAAGAGTTGGAGAACAATCTTATGCTTCAGCAGAAACAAAGAAAATTGTAATAGCAATCATAATCTCAGACAAAGCAAAAGCAATAATAGATCTAATTAAAAAGCATAAAGAAGGAAACTATACTTTGCTGAAAATTACCATAGACAATGAAGTCATATCAATAATAAAAAAATTATGCACCAAATGATATAACACTTAAATTTTTGAAGGAGAAGTAGAATGAGTTAGAGGAAGAAAGAGATCATAAAACCATACTAATGGAGGACCTCAACTTTCCCCTCTCAGAATTAGATAAATCCAAACAAAAATAATAAAAAAGAAAGAAGTTAAAGAGAAAAATAAAATTCTGGAAAAGGTGGATTCCTAGAAAAAAATTGAATGGGAATAGAGAAAAAAATATGCTTTTTTCCTTAGCAGTAAATGGAACTATAAAAACTGACCATGTATTAGAACATAAAAATCTCATGGCCAAATGCAGAAAAGCAGAAATAGTAAACATATCCTTTTCAGTTCATAATGCAATAAAAAATGGATAATGGAAAGAGAGATTAAAAATTAATTGGAAATGTGCATACCCTTTGATCCAACAGTGTTATTACTGGGTTTAGATCCCAAAGAGATCTTGAAGACCTATATGTGCAAGAATGTTTGTGGCAGCCCGCTTTATAGTGTCCGGAAACTGGAAACTGAGTGGATGCCCATCAATTGGAGAATAAATTGTGGGATATTATTGTTCTGTAAGAAATGACCAGCAGGAAGAATACAGAGAGGTTTGGAGAGACTTACATGAACTGATGCTGAGTGAAATGAGCAGGACCAAGAGATCATTATAATCAATACTATATGATGATCAATTCTCTTCAACAATGAGATGAACCAAATCAGTTCCAATAGAGCAGTAATGAATTGAATCAGCTACACCCAGCAAAAGAACTCTGGGAAATGAGTATGGATCACAACATAGCATTTCCACTCTTTCTGTTATTGTCTGCTTGCATTTTTGATTTCCTTCATAGGTTAATTGTACACTATTTCAAAGTCCAATTCTTTTTGTATAGCAAAATAACTGTATGGACATGTATACATATATTGTATTTAACTTATACTTTAACATATTTAACATGTATTGCTCAACCTGACATCTGGGGGAGGGGGTGGAGGGAAGGAGGGGAAAAATGGGAATAAAAGGTTTTGCAATTGTCAATGCTGAAAGATACCCATGCATATATATTGTAAATAAAAAGCTATAATTAAAAAATAAACCTGATACTTATAAAAAGAAAAAAAATTGGAAATGAAATAATCTAATTCTAAAAAACAAGTGGGTCAAAGAACAAATCATAGAAACAATCAATTTTATTAAAGAAAATGAGAACAATGAAACAACATACTAAAATTTATGGGATACAGCCAAAGCAGTACTTAGGGGATAATTTATATCTCTAATAGAGAAAAAGCAGACCAATGAATTGGACACGCAACTAAAAAACTAGAAAAAGAACAAATTAAAGTTTTTCAATCAAACACCAAATTCAAAATCCTGAAAATCAAAGGAGAGATTAATAAAATTGAAAGTAAGAAAACCATTGAACTAATAAATAAAACTAAGAAACTGATTTCATGAAAATATTAAGACAGACAAATCATTGGTTAATTTGATTTAAAAAAGCAATGAATAAAAACAAATTACTAATGTCATAACTGAAAGGGGTAAACTCACTACCAATGAAGAGAAAATTAAGAAAATTAAATTGTAGTTTTACCTAATCATATGTCAATAAATTTGACAATCTAAGTGAAATGAATATGTATAAAAATATAAATTACCAAAATTAACCAAATAACTAACCCAGTCTTAGAAAAAAAAAGTAACTTTCTAAGCAAAAATCCCAGAACCAGATGGATTCACAAGCAAATTCTACCAAACATTTGAAGAGCAATTAATTTCAGTATTATATAAACTATTTGAAAATAGCTGAAGAAGGAGCCCTACCAAATTTCTTTTACAACATAAATATGGTGATGATAACCAAACTAGGAAGAATCAAAACAGAGAAAGAAAATTATAGATCAATTTCCCTAATGAAAATCAATGCAAAATTAAATATGAAAAATGCTCTAAATTACTATTGATTAGAGAAATTAAGACAACTCTGAGGTAACACCTCACACTTATCATATTGGTGAAAAAAAGGGAAATGTTGGATGTTGGAGCAGATGTAAGAAAACTGGGATGCTAATGAATCCTTGCTGGAGTTGTGAAATGATCCAACCATCCTGGAGAGCAATATGGACCAATAGCCAAAGGGTTATAAAACTGTGCGTATTCTTTGATCCAACAATACCATTGCTAGATCCATATCCCAAAGACACCTCAAAAAAAAGTGGAAAGGACCTATTTGTACAATATTTTTAACAGCTCTATTTTTAACAGCTAAGAATTGGACATCAAAGATATGCCCATAAATAGGGGAATGGTTAAACAAGCTGTGATATATGATTGTAATAAAAAAATTATTGTACTATAAGAAATGAAAAGCAGAATGATTCAAAAAAACCCAGAAAGACTTAAATGAACTGAAAAACAGTGAAATGAACAGAATAGGAGAACACTGTGCACAATAACACCAATATTATTCAATGAAGAATTGTGAATGACTTAGCTATTCTTAGCAATGAAATGACCTAAAACAATCCCAAAAAAACTAATGACAAATTATTGTATCTGCCTCCATAGAAAGTACTGATATGGATTGAACACTTTTTTTTTCTTTTATTCAAATCTTGTACAAAATGACTAAGAAAATGTTTTACATAATTGCACATGTATAACCTATATTTGCTTGTTTATGTCTGAAGAAGAGAGGGGAGAAAAAGAGGGATACAATTTGTAATTCTAAACTATAAATAAAAATGTTAAAAATTTGAAAGAAAAAAAGAAGATTGCTAAGATGCCACAGCTGTGCCTAGAGAGGCCTCTTCATTTTCTCTTAAATGATAAAACTTTATTAAGCAACTGGCAAACATTTAAGGTGCAACATAAATGTCACTTGTTGTGGCTATCTTTCCAATGGCTTCTGAAGCATCTTCTACTGGTGACAAGGGATCCTCACCATCCCAAAGTCTTTGCGCCAAGACCAAGCTATTTAATAAGTGCATAATCATGTCCTTATTATCTCTATGTAGATAATCCCCTAATCTACACATTTGTCCTATTCTCTCTCCTTGGCTTCATTTCTGCATCACTAACTGCTTTTTGGACAAGTTGAACTAGACAACTTTTGAATATCTCAAACTCACTATGCCCAAAACAGACCTCAGCACCTCCTCCCCTCATAAAAAACTTCCCTTCTTCTGAACTTCTGTCCAGGGCATCACCATCCATCCTCCCAATAACTCTGAAACCTGATTTATCCTCAACTCCTCACACTAATCCCAATGTATTCCCAAATCTTATTATTTCTAACTGTACAGTATCTTTCACCTAAGTCCTTTTCTGTCAAAGCATGGAACCATCACTCTCAATCAGCTGGTTGTCACTTTTTACCTGGATTAGTGAAATATTATTCTAATTGGTCTCATATATCTTCCCACTTTAATCCATCCTTCATTTCACTGCCAAAGTGATTTTCCTAAAGGGCAGGTTTGAACATGTCACCCTCCCCCTCAATAAAGTTGGCATTTAAAGTTCTTCACAACCAAGCCTTTCCCTAATTTCTAGCCTTCTTACCCTTTATTTCTTCTACACCTTGTGCACATTCATTCTATACTGGCCTATTTGCTTTTCCTCCCATAGTGATGAGAACTTTAAGTGCATCCATCCTGATCCCATTGTTAGCCATATCACACACAAAAAGAGGTCACATTCTAGGACTGTCTTTTTAGTATATCCAAAGATATACTCAACTGTCTCAACTCATCATGAAGCCACTCTCAAGTTTAATCCCCGATAGGACCCTCCCCAACTCCTCCCTAACTCTATAACCTGCCCTTATTTCCTCTCACCATTTTCCTTCTGACCTTTAAAAATCCCACTTCATTCATAGTCCACTGCTAAAGTCATTTAAAATTTTGCTTTTTCATATCAATAATGGGCAGCCTTTGATTATGATAATGAACCACTCTCCTACAACCTGTTACTTCTTCACTTGGAAAGTCTGCTCCGGTCTCTGTGTCTTTGCATTGGCCATCAATATCCCCCATGCCTGCAATTCTTTCCCTCCTCACCAGCTTCCTTCAAGACTTAGTTTAGCTCCCATCTTCCGCAGACATTTTTTCTGCTCTTCCCTATAGTAAGTACCTCCCTTCTGAGATTATTTTCTACCTTTATGTGTCTATCTTTAGATATATATATATATATATATATATATATATATATATATATATATATATATATATATATATATATATATATATATATATCCAGTTATTTTCATATTGTCAAATGTAAACTGGTTTAGCCTTTCCTTGTATCTTAGGTGTTCAACACAATGTCTGGGTATATACAATAAGCACTCAGTGAATGCCTATTGATTGACTGATTCTATGCCTTGAACTGGACATAAAAATACTAACATAGAATAATGCCTACGCTCAGGGAACTTACATTCTACTAGAAGGCTAAGAGTCTGAAAGCAAAGCAGAATAAGATAGTCATCTCCATCTGTTCTCTCTATATAGCATAACAGCATCAGCCTTCATCTTTTTCCAGGCAAGCAATGCTCAGATCCCTCTTCTCTCTGGGCCATTTGTCCTAGTTTTACTCCCTGGCTAGAGTTTGTGGTTTGCTCTTGGCCAGATTACTTGAGGTTTAATTGCTTATCTCCAGAGAACACTTTTCCTTTTTCACTCAGAAAAAGGCCAAAGCAACTAGAACAATCAGAACAATATGTTGTTAAGATGTTTCCCAAAATAACCAACACTAAAACTCCCTGGACTGGAGGGAGCAGGTGAACTGAAAAATTAAGTGACAGAGGAAAAGGACTGGAAAAACTCAAATGATTTAATGTCAAAGGGGACCTTAGAAGTCATCAAGTTCAGGGGTCCCTGACTTTTTTTTAAATTTTGATACTTGATTTTCAAAAAGATTGGGTTTTTTGCAATCCTATATATTTTATTTTATTCATTTTAAAAATTTATTTTAGGGAAGCTCTTTCAGATAGAGAACAAAGCTTACTGTCAGGAAAACTTAAGTTCAAATCCAAGTCTCAAATGTTTATTAGAGCTGTGTGACCCTGGACAAATACTTAATTTTTGTCTGCCTCAGTTTCCTCATCAGTAAAAGGAGGGGTGATAAGAGTATCTACGTTCCAGAACTGTTGTGGGACTCAAATGATACAATATCTGTAAAGTGCTCAGCACAATATCTGGCACAATGGTTATTTCTTGATCATTTCAGTTGTGTCCAATTCTTTGTGAACCCATTTGAGGTTTTCTTGCTCAGTGTTACACAGCTGATGTCTGAGATCACATATGAACTCAGGCCTTCTGACTCCAGGCCAGGTGCTCTACTTACCCACCTAGATGCCATAATGCAGTAGGTGCTTAATAAATGCTTGTTTCATGATTGCACATGTATATCCTATGTCAAATTGCTTGCTGTATTGAGGAGGAAGAGAAAATTTGGAACAAAAAAACCTCACAAAAACAAATGTTGAAAATTATTTTTACATGTAATTGGAAAAAAATAAAATATTACTAAGTGGAAATTAAATAAATAAATGCTTGTCTCCTTTTCTTTCTCCTTCTCAAGTCCTGACTTGACATACTAATGATCCCTAACTTCCTTCATTTTAATGATTAAAATATTATCTTGAATAGGGGTCCAAAAGTTTCACTAGACTC
The DNA here is from genome assembly GCF_048593235.1 of Sminthopsis crassicaudata. Classification (NCBI taxonomy): domain Eukaryota; kingdom Metazoa; phylum Chordata; class Mammalia; order Dasyuromorphia; family Dasyuridae; genus Sminthopsis; species Sminthopsis crassicaudata. The sequence goes on from NC_133620.1 coordinate 322,186,548, forward strand.
CAAAAGAGGTCCATGATATTAAAAAAAATAGATTAAGGATCTCTGATAATAGTTCAACCTCTACAATTTACAGATGAGCAAACTGAGAGGGGAGGGGAATTAACTTTCTCCAGGTTTAAGGTCACTTAGGTGGAAAGTGGTCCAACTATTGCCTGAGATCATCCCAGGTCATACACTAAGAGCAGGAAGAGATTTTATAAACATGAGAAAACTGAACCTCATAAATACAAAATGACTGATTTAGATCACATGAGTAATTGTAAAATGGCATTCAAATCCTCTGAAGCCTTTGAATACAACTCCTACTCTTCTTTGCTCCCTAATATTCTACTTAGTATAGGATTTTACAAAGAGAGTCCACTAAAGAAAGAGGCAGGTTGACTTGGTCCTTCTCTGAGCCCTGGTTTGGACTTCCTGATATTCTGTTTTCTAAATCTTCATTTTTTGCCTTGTTATCCATCATTGAGGAGACTGTTCCCCTCTGTTTCCTGTGGGGAGGTAAGCAACATCCAACTAATGCAAAAGAATGTTACACAATTATCAGAGAACATTAGATCTTAGAGATCATTTAATGTTATCTGTGCTTCCAGATATAAGATTTTGCCCTAGGCCTTGGGCCAGGGCTGGTAGAAGCTTGTACCCAGCTTCCTGCGTTGCAGGGAGCAGCAATGGACATGTGGGCTACCAAACAACTACAGACAACAAAGGAACTATCACATTGAGCTTGAAGCAGGAAACAGCCATAGATAGGACTCATCCAGGGTCCCCCCAGGAGGACCAGAATTGCCTTGCTGTTGTGTCCCATCTCTCAAGCCTCTCTCCACTCTGTCACTCTGTGGCTGCTGGGTCCAGTGAGACTATTCTCTATTTCCTTCCAGTCCTTCACCCAAGCAGAATTTCCTTAAACTATAGTTCCCCAAATGATTTCTTCCAACTCAGTCTCTTCCCACCCTTTTCTTGGTGCCAAATTTTTTCCTCTTCCTCCCTCCAAATATACAGCCAGAAACAAGAACCTACACTGTGCAGATCAGGCCAGAGCTGGTTCCTGACAATCAATAGGATAAAGAGCAATTAGGGCCAGCCTGCTGGTCCTGCTCTACCAGTTGTCCCTGGTATAACTGCCCTCCCTAGCTGCAATCTGCTGCCCTCTTCCTTCTTCCTTTCTTCTTTACCTTCTCAGGTATTAAACAGAAGCCCCTCTTGCTGCATAACTCCAATCCTTGACATCAAAATGATCTTGTTTCCTTTTTTTAATAATTTGGAGAAAAGAGAAAAAAATGGCAATGAAAAATAGAAATCAGCTGTTCCTTTCATATAGAGCAAGGAGTCCTAACCCCTTTTGTGTCAAGAAATCTTTTGACAGTCTGATGTAGTCTACAGACCATTTCTTGGAATAAAAATTTTAAATTGTTCCAGGAAATGCTAAATTTAGAGTTTAGTTAGAGGTTAACAAAAATTAGATGCAATTTTTTTTCCCCCATAGAACTTCATGAACTCTAAAATCTATCCACAGTCCATGGACTCTGGGCTATAAATCTGTTTTAAAGGTAGTATAGAAAGAGCTCTAGATTCAAAATTAAGGGATCTAAATTTAAATTTTACTCACTGGCTATGTGATTCTAGGCAAGTCATTTTCTTTTTTGGCTTCACTTTTCTTATTGCAAAATGAGAGATAAAGATGCCAGCATTTTCTACCTTGCTTGGTGGTCTTAAGGAATGCATTATATAAAGCTTCAAGGGATGTAGGACCAAAAGCCCTTGATAGTACACTTGAGCCAGATTACCTCCCTATCTCCAAAGGCCACCGAGTTGAACTTTTTCATTTAAACTGATGGCAAATGTAAAACTCCAATTTAGAAAAGAGGAGGAAAAAAAAGTTGGTTTTCATCTTTAGAAAAGAAAGGACAGCACTAATAAAGCCTATTTCAAATAACAACCTGAAAGATTCTGGTGAGAAGCAGGGTGGAGGTTTTTTTTTTTTGGTTTTTTTTTGTTTTTTTTTTTTTAAACGGGATGTTATTATCTGTAGGTCAAAGCTTTAGGAGGGAAATAGTCTTCCTTAAAGAGGAGGAGGGAATTGGCAGACCAAAATGGCAGCCAGCCACTCAAGGAGGTTTTAATCTCACTTAACTCTCAACAGGCCAAAAGGAAACATATTTTTGCCAAGCCTTTGTGGGAAGGGAAAAAAAGGGAGGAAAAGAAGAAAGATTTCAACTTAAAAAAAAAAAAAAAAAAAAAAAGCATAGATAAAGCAGGAAATTAAATTTAAGGAGGAAAATCCCCAGAGGATAGTACCCCAGACTTGACATTTACCAAGTAAGAGAAGGAGAGTTTTAGGGTAATGATTTTTTTGTAATTGCTCTGTTAAAAGAAACCAAAGGCAATGAATAGATAGAAATTATGGCCTTCATTACAAGTAGCAGCTGAGAGAAGATTCTTTTGAATAAACTCTCTTTGTTTAAGGAATAGAGAATTGAAGGAACTTCTCCTGAGAGTCACCATTCTAGAGTCAGGGATTAAGAAAATTCTAAGGTCTGATAGAAAGCAGAATAGCTGATGCTGTGAAATTTTGAGAGTAGTGGAGAGGAGAGGAAAATAAACCTGCTCCATCCATAAGGTGTGTTATGCCTAGCATTCCATAGTTATGCAGTCATTCTTTTGACATTAATGAAGACAGAATAATATAAATCAGTGGTCGACAAGCCTTTCAAGTGACATTTTCTTATCATCAAAAAATTTCTCAGACAAACCCAGGCCTATTAAATGGTCCTGAATGGTACCCATATGCTGGGCAAAGAGAAATTGAAGAATTGCTCAAACTGATCCCTGGAGCAGGCAGGAGAAAGGCACTGATAGAAATCAATTCAGCTCTGTAATCTCACCCTCTGAGAAGGTTGTCCAGTCAAAAATCCAAGTTATACCAAAACCCTGAGGCCTACCTTCTGTAGGGGCCTTGGACAGCCTCACCTTGCCATATCCTGTCAGAAATCCCAGTCATGTCCCTGAGGTTAAATTTTCCCTATAAAATCTACATTATGGCCCATGTAATACTAACTGACCTTCTTTGGGTCCATTCACCATGGCACACTGCCTCGTGGTGTCTTTCCCTTTACCCTCTCCCATGCCATGTGGTATTTCTCCTAACCCTACTATGTTTCTCAACCTCTCTTCTTACAGCTAGTTAACTCTTTTGGGATGCTAAGTTCCTTTCAGGATTTAGCCCTTTGTACTGGGTAATTCTAAGTTCCACAAAAGAACTTGTCTTCATATGCTCTCCCAATTCTATTTCATATTTACCATTCCTGGTGTGTAAAGTACCTTTTATTTTGTCTGTAACCTCTCCTAAATAAACCTGCCTTTTGCCAAAGAGAATGATCATTGTGAATTCTTCACAGGACCAGACCCCAACAATTGTTGCCTACCATCATTTGGTGTGTACATCAGTACCAGATACACAGAGCATTGTAGTTAATACTGTATCTACTAACTCCGAAAATATATTAATAACAAAATGACAAAGCTTAATGCAAACAAGGATTTGCAGGCTTGCTTATAACAACACAGATCTATCTCTCTGGCAGTAATCAATCTGCTCTAGAGGACTACTGATAATAGAAGCATGGAATCCAAAATTGGGACTTTGGGTTTTCTCTTTGTATATTTTTCCTTATCTATAAAACAAAGGGCTTGGCCTGGGTGATCTCTAAGTTCCCTCCAGGTTTGCTTTTTATTGAAATGGTAATCCCTCTGGGACCAACAAAGCATGAAACGTTGTGAGTCACTTATATTTCCGTGTCAGGGAGTTTGTTGGATTCTTTCCTGAGAACGATTTAGAGAGTGGTAAGGGCAGCAGGAAATGGAGGTGGGGGCAGGAAGTATTACTGATTGGAGGAGGGTGGGGAGGAAAAGGGTACCCAAAGGGGAGAATGGAACACTAAAGACAAACTAAGGACTTCACAGTTTTTCTCTCAAGGCACTGTCTCTTTAGGATTTAACGGGACAGTTGGAGGAGGGGTGAGGCATGGGGGGTGAAGAGTGGGGAATGTTACAAATCTCATTTAAGAACAAAATCCCTGAACACTAGTGCTGACAGTAAGGAAGCCAAAAATACTTGATTTATGAATATCCTTGAACATAAGAGACGACAACAGGAATGCTTGTAACCCCAGTTGCCATTATAAAGACCCCACCCAGTCCCTACTTTCAAGGGGGGCTTACTACACTCAGTTTTGTCCAGAAACCCTAAAAGTCTCCTCTCAGACAGACAGACAGACACACATCTCCTTATTTATTTATATAGATATACACATAAACATGTACATACATCTGTGTATATATACATACATACATACATCTGTGTGTATATATGATGAAGTCTTGACTAAGTAGGTGGGCAGACAGAGGCTGAAGCATTGGTAAGATTATTCCCTAAGATAAGAGAGGAAGGGCATTGATAGGGATCAATTCAACCTTATAGTCCTATCCTCTCTGGAGGTCTTGGGTAGCCTCTTTTTATTGTGTCCAGTCAGAAATCCAAGTTATATCAAACCCCTTAGGTTAAATCTCCCCTATAAATCTGTCCATGACTCACTTTGCTAAATCCCTTTTGGGGTTAGCCCAACATGATGTTCTACCTGACCGTTATCTTTCTCCTTACATGCCCTCATGCCTCCTGGGGCTATCCTCTCATCCCTTCATGATGTCTTTCTCCTTCTTATAACTAACTTAACTCTTAATCATCTATGGATTTAGCCTGCCAGTCAATGGCATCCTCTCCCCTTGTGGCATATTCCTTTAATGGATTCTTCTAAACTCTTTTTCTTGGGAAACTATATTGTTCTCCCAAATCTATTTCATATTTATTATTCTTTGTGTTTATTGTATCTCTTCATTTTGTCCATACCCTCTTCTCCTAAATAAAGTATCTTTTGTATTCATGTACACACACACACACACACATTGTAAAAGAGACCATTTTCTGTCTCATTTCTTACCTAATCTTAATCATTGATTGGGTATTGCCTCAATCAAACTAAGACTTGTTAAAGACCTTAGTGTAAAAAGGCCAAGGTCTCCCACTGCATCCAGGACCATCTCCAGTTATACTGATCTATATCTGGCCATTGGACCTTGATGGCTCTGGAGGGGAAAGTAAGACAGGTGACCTTGCTCAACCCTCTCTCACTTAAATCCAATTCACTCACATGTCTTGTAATCACTTGCCCTATATCATGATCCTCTTCAAGAACAAACAACTACACTCTTGATTGATAATATGGAGAACAAGAAACTCTTTTGCCATCTAGAAAACAGTGAAGGGCACAAAGAGAAGAAAGAGAAATCCCCTCGTTCTTTAGGTAAAGGAGAATAGGAGGAATGGGTTGTTCTATTTGAAAAGATTAGGAACCACTGCCCAATATTGTGCTCTCTCCTTTAATAAATACCTAACTAGGGCAGCCAGTAAGTGGGACAAGTATTTGCTAGGCAGGAGCAGAATTGCTCAGTAGTAATTATTCTGCCTAGTGTTCCCCCTCCCCCATTTACAGAGGGAAACACATGGACTTTTGTTGCTGCTAACTGTTTGCAAGCAGACTCATAACTAGTAAAGAGAAGATTATTTTCTAGAAATTATGGATATCTGAGGGAAATGTTCAGTTCAGCATCAGTTTAGTATATAAACAGTATATAGTATATATACACTATAGCATATGGTATATTAAAAGAACTAGCAGTTAAACTTGTTCAAAGATTTGACAGAATCACTTGACACTGGAGATGTACAAGTTGAAGAAGGACAAGGAATATAATATGGACACTATAATATGGATTTTACAGGATTATTACTATGGACTATTTATATAGTGCTTTAAGGCTAAAAATAGCTTTCACATATACTGTCTTACTTGATTTGTCCAAGAATTCTGTGTACTTGTCATTATCCCTATTTCACAAAAGAAACTGAGGGTCTCAGCAATAAGGTGAAAAAATCTAACTAGTAAATAACATAGGACTCAAACTCAGGTCTTCCTATACAAGCCTCTTACAGTCAGAATAATAATAGTATGTGAGTCACTGAGAACAAAATGATCTATGTATTTTTAAACACTTCTAGCTATCTAGATGAATTAATGAAGACAAAAACAAAATTGAGAACTTGAAAAGTGAACCTGTAGGGCCTAAGTAAGAAGGATTCTGGCTCATTAATGACAGAACCCAAGGTTAAAACTTAGGTCTCCTTTTTTTCTATTAGAATGGGAATTCTCATGAGTTCTGAGTGCAGATTGAAGCATACTTTCTTCACTTTGTTTTTCTTATATTTTTCTGGGGGCATGTTTTATTTTATAATATAGAAAAGTATTTTGCATGACCACATATATAATTGATATATTACTTGCCTTCTCAAGAGGTAGGGGATGGAGAGAGAGAATTTGGAATTTTAAATTTTAAATGTTTTAAAATATAATTGGGAAAATTTTTAATGAAATAAAAATATATTTTAAAAAGAAATGGAGTTCTTAATCTGGATTCCAAAAGCTTAAAATTTTTTTGGATATTTATATTTCCATATGATTGTCTTTCTTTGCAACCCTGTGCATTTTATTTTATGCACTTGAAAACATGATTCCAAGAAAAGATTCCTAGATTCTGTTAGAAGAAGAGAGGCTAAAATCTCTTTCTTTAAAAAAGAGGTTTTTTGGTTCAGTTTCTTTTTGATAGTGACTAGCATGGGATGCTATAACAGGATTATGCAAATAGATTCAAGTTAGGCAAGGGAAAATAATTTTATGGCTTCAAAAGAATAATTCTGTGTCACAGAAAGAGCTTAACAAAGGTTATTGTGCCATTTTCTTTCATAGGTACATTTCAAATGTAGATATCCACTAATCCAACTTGAGAGTTGGTATAGTTCTGTCTGAAGGAAGAGGAATAAGTCCAATAGCCTATGGTAAATATTGTTAACCTTTGGACTCTATGTTTCTTGGGAACACTTAAATTTCTATTCACAAGATTGCAAAATACAGAGCTACAAAGATCTAGGATTACATGTAGATTATATGTAGTACAAACTTCAAATATATTACAATTATTTTACAAGGAAAAATAAACCCAGAAAAGTTAAATTTGGTCACTAGTATTAAGTAGCAGAGCCAAGGCTGATACCTATTCCTTTTTATTATAATATACAACTAATAATACTTATACAATATAACACCCTATAGAAAAGATAGCATGTCATAGTAGATAGAAGGCTAAGTCAGAGTCAAAAAGACTCAAATTGGGTTAAGATATTTCTGATATTTACTAAACTACGTGCTCATCAAACAACTCCCTTAGATTTATCTACAAAATCATATTCAGTTTATTAGTTTCATGGAGAGAAATCTCTCTTTGGCATCTCTACAGACAGATGAAATCTTGGCTCTTTTTCATGTTTTCCACAAGTATTTAGCATGCAAAAAGGATAAGTTCAAAGAAATGGATGTGTTTAGACTAGAAGAGAGGTGCTTTGGGGAAACATGACAACAATCTTCAAGTATTTGAAATATCTTTCACATGAAAGATAAACTTATTTTGTTCAAATCTGTTCTTCAAGGAGATATGGATGTATATGTAGAATTGATGTAAGGAAAAGCATCCAGTATATTTTTGTTGTTGAATTATTTCAGTTCTTTATGACTTTCTGTGACCTCACATGGGGTTTTCTTGGCAAAGATACTAGAGTGGTTTGCCATTTCCTTTTCTAGGTCATTTTACATTTGAAGCACAGAAGATTAAGTGATGTGCCTAGGTCTCACAGCTTATGTCCTTGTGACAGAACTAATGAACTCCTGACTCCAGGGCCAGCATTTTATGATTGTGCCACCTAGTTACTACCCTATTCCTACCTATTAGAGCTGTCCAAAAGTATAATTGGTTGTGATTCTTTAAGAAAAGATCAGAGTATCACTTGCTTCTAATGTTGTAGAAAGAAATCTTTTTCAAATAAGGTTAGATTTGATCATTCCTGAGGTCTCTTCTAACTCTGAGATTCTCTAATTCCACAGATTCTCTGATGTTCAGATTGAGGAAATGGAGTAGGCATTGCTTTGGGAATCAAGAAACCTGGTTTCCCTTCTCAGATCTGCCATTTATCTGTATTTTCTTGGAAAAGTCATTTCTCCTATTCTAGTCTTGCTGTCTCCATCTGTTTTAAGAGGACTGCTGATTCTCTAAACTTTCCACTAGCTTGATCACTCCTGATTCCTTAGCTGGAAATAGAAATTGCCCTAGAAGAAAAATTACTTGTGGTAAACCAGAATTCCACTGCATTCGGTGAGGTACTTTGGACAGCGATCACAGTTATGTTCTGCAGAACTGTTCTGAAAACAGTCAGTTAACAGATATTCTGAGAGGGAAGAGTCTGTTAACATATTCTCTCAGGAGAAAGCTATTGGCATTTGGCAATTATGGCCATTTTGAATGAAGAAAACTTGTCCTAAACTTTGGGAATAGCATAGACAAGGAGATGGAGAGACACAAGCAAATGAGACGTGAGTGGTCAAATATGCAAATAAGGAAAAGAAGAGATGAAAAGAGAGGGCTATTGGCATGGATGGTCATTAAGTCCCTGTTAATCTTCATTCTGGTTGTTTCTGCCAAGAGCTCTTGGAGCATAAACCCAAAAAAGCTTTTTATTGGAGCTGGCCAGCAAGTCTCCAAAACTCCATGGGCCCCTGTCTTAGCCCTGCTACTATTTTGCACCATTTTTTTTCCCTGAGGCAATTGGGAAGTGACTTGTCCAGGGTCACACAGCTAAGAAATGTTAAGTGTTTGAGACCAGATTTGAACTCAGGTCCTGACTTCAGGGCTGGTGCTCTAGCCAGTGCCACCAAGCTGCCCCATGTTGCACCATTCTTTTTATTTTTTTTTATTTTTTTATTTATTTATAATTTTTCCCACAGTATATATGCATGAGTAATTTTTTTTATAATATTATCCCTTGTATTCATTTTTCCCAATTATCCCCTTCCTCCCTCTACTCCCTCCCCTTGATGGCAGGCAATCCCATACATTTTACATATGTTACAATATAACCTAGATACAATATACGTGTTGCACCATTCTTTAAGGTGCAACTTTAAAGACCATTCAAAGGTCATGCCTGGGAGAAGCTAACTTACTGGGCTCAGCTTTCCCTGATAATGAACTGCATCCATGATTTCCCAAACCATAATTCTGGTTACTACTTCCCAGAATTAAGCTCCTGGAAGTGAAGAACTGCCTTTCTTTTGTATTAACACCCCTAGCACTTAATACTTTGCTTGGCACACAGTAAGTGTTTAATAAATATTTTTCATTTATTCATTCATCATCTGTCCTATAAAATGGGGAATGCCAAATCTGTTCTTTCTACCTCTTGCACAGTATGACTGATAACCAAAAATATATTGTCTTTTCTACTGGTGAAAGGTTATGATAATCAAATACCCAGTGCCCTCTTCACAATATCTGTGATTTTGAGTTTTAAACTAGGTTGTAGCTCTCTTTCCTGGGCACCAGTCATCATCACTTCCTCAACCCTATCCATCTCTCTTCCACTCTACCTTCCTCTTCCATTGTACCCTCTGTAAATTGCCTTCTTTTGTTAATAAACAAGCCTTCATCTTAGATGGGTGACCTTCCCTAGGAAATTACAATGTGTGTGCATGTGTGTGTATGATAGAAATACTGTTTATATAGCACTGTCTATGTACATGTTGCTTCTTCTCAGTAGAAGCTAAACTCTTGAAGACAGGAACCATTTAATTTTTGGCTTTATACCTCTGGCACGCCACCTGACACATAATAGTTGCTTACTAAATGCTTGCTGAATTTAATTGTAGAGTCACTTTCCCTCCACCCCCTCCTTAGGACATCTGGTTTTCTTTTCTGGTCAGAGAGAAAATTGGTAGCATACATAGGAAAAAATATGAATTCCCCTCTTCTTCTGATCTTTTCACCTGTCTCCTGAAACTCATACCTCCTCTTTCCCTACCCACCCAAGCCCAGCCCACTTCCTCAAACCTCCCTACCCACCTCCACTGTGAACTAGCCAACTTACCAGCCTTTCTGATTTCACTGTAAACAGTTTCAGTTCCTTTCCTTTCAGGAGCTGGAAAAGGTATGGGCACAGATTCAGTGTCTTTCCTTTAGACAACAAAGTTAAGATACTTTATCAAATAGATTCAGTTGTCCTGGATACCACATATATTTCCCATTCCCTATCAATACATCCTGATGAAGGGAGGGACTCTACTATCAAGGTTATACAGTTAATTCACTGAAGGGCTACCAAAGCTTCTTAAAATGTAGGTCTCCACCCTAACTGATAGCATATCAGAATGTGGGAGTTGCAAAATTATGATTTATTATCAGTACATGTTTGATTTATATATTTATTGGATATATCTATTTACCCCAGGATCATATAAAAATTTCCCAGGCCAAAAGAAATCATGAATGGAAAAAGTTTAAGTTCTGCCTGAGATTATCCCAGATTCTCCTTACAAAGGAAAGAATGAACTACTCTAGTCTAGTTAACTTTTCTGAAATTAGAAATATGCACAATACAAGGATACTCAGTGAATTGCATATTTTTGTAAGTTCTAAATCCTAAGGAGATAGGAATTTGAAAGAAATAATCACACTTGTATTAAGCACTTACTATAACACTGCACAAAGCAGAGGGAAGACAAAGAGAAAATTGAAACATTTCCAGCCCCAAAGGAACTTATATTTTTGTGGGGGATATAATATGTCCAAATATTAGTAAATATCAAATGTATACAAAGTAAATTAGATTATAAATTGTAAAGTGCTTTGCACAAGGTCTGGCACATGATGATATTTAAACATTATTATCATCATTATTAGACAGAGAGACAGAACAGCTAGTTAGGGGGAAAGAAGGGAAGAGAATCAAGAGAAGTTTAGGGCTAGAAATAAGGCAACAGTGCCATTTGGCACTCCCAAATGCCTGTAAAGTGCCAGGACCTGTGTTTAGTTCCCATCTGTCACGGTCTCCTCCTCCACCCCGAACACCTGTTACTTAGTATTATCATTTAAGGCTTGGACTTCCTGAGCAGTAGATTGATAGCAATAACAACAACAAAAAAATCAAACCCAAGACCCTGACTCCAATTACACTGTACCCCTTTCCTGCCTTCTGCTGCTCCCCCTTCCCATTCTCCTCCTCTCAACACACAAAAATGATGCAATAAATATTCCTTCTTCCTACAAAATTGCCAGAAGTTTCTTATGGGGAAGAAGAAATAAGATGTTTCTTTGTGCTCTTCTCTAGGATTTTTCTCCCAGTCCTGTCTTTTGTGAATGAATGTTGCAACTTATTCCTGAATCCCCTCTGAGGATGTCCCTTTAAGGGGAGGGACACCACACTAAGATCCTCAATGGTCTGTCTCTGCTTCTTCCATCTGATATTTTTGGTAAGAAGTTCTAGATTTTAAGGCTACTACTTGGGTTTCCACTTCCTCACCAAAGTCAAAAAAAGGGAAAATTCTCCTACAGGCAATTTTGCTAACTTTTCTAAGCATGTGATTGTCTGGTCTATGGGTTAATTTGGCTCTGTCTGAGGAATAGAAAAGATCCCAAGATGAACTCTATTCCTTGTTTCTTTACATTATCCATGCCAATGTCTCTAAATTCTGAAGAAAATGAGGTTTCTTGAAAAGAAAAGGTTTTGATGAGGTGCATAAGACCCCAACAGAATCTGTGAAGGTCACAGAAAAGAGCCTGAATTACTGTCTAAGCTACTCTCTCTCTTTTTTTTTTTGGTAATCTAAATAGCAAGCTACTCTTAAGAAGCAAGCCAAGTTATGATGTCAAACCCCAAAGTTATTTTTATCCTATAAAATACCCTATTGGTATCCCACTTCTTTGCCAACTCCTTTTAGAGTTGGTCCATTTACTAAGCATCACAGTGGTTAGTTCATTAGGAACTTAGCCTGTTTTATGGTGTCTTCCTTTTATTAATGATATCTTCCTTCTTATTAATAACAAGTTAATGGAAATTAAGTCTTTTTTCCTTGTTAATTACTTAAATTCCCTTTTAGAATTTAGCCTGCCACTCAATGGCATAATAATAAAATCTTTGCCTCTTGATTTAGAAATGGTCTAAGCTTATAAATTCTTTTGGGACACCGCCCTAAATCCCAAATATGTTGGGGGTTCAATGCCCATTCCCCAATATTTTCTTTAGGAAAGTAGATGGCTTTAGGTGCAAGATATTTCTCAGTATTCCACTCCTTCAAACTACCAAACTACTTTGTGTTGCCTGTACAAAGAAGAGTCTATGACTACAGTAAGAGTCAAAGCAAGCTATTCACAGAGATCTCACTTAAAGGAGACCTCTATATTTATGTAAATCCCAGAACCCATTAACTTACAATCTAGAATAATCACTTCCCATACTCCCTCTTTCCCAAAACCACTCTCTTATATAAACATTGGCAAAAATAGAGACATTAATTTATAGGAACTGCAACAAGGCAAGTCTTAGCAGAAGGGTGCAAAATTTAGAGGGCAATTGACCACCACATAATGGAAAGAATATTTCACTTAACAAGCCCAGGTTCAAATTCTGCCTCTGACATTTATTAGCAAGGTCATTGTGGGAAAGACACTTAAACTCTCTGAACCTCAGTTTTCTAATGTGTTAAAAAATCATTGGGATCAAGGCAACTAAAGTCAAGCACTGTGCTAAGTGATGGAGACACAAAGAATGGCAAAAAGGTAGTCTTTGTCCTTAAAAAATTTACATTCTAATAGGTGAAACAAGATGGAAACAACTATACTTAGAAACCAAGGAAAACATGAAAAACAGTCAGGTATATGAGGGAGTCACAGGGTTATGGGAGAAAAAGGAATAGGTTAGTATATGGGAAATATCCTGAAGGTGATGTAAGTTGTGTGGGGGCGGAGGCTTGAAACTGTGCCTCCTTTAATCTGTAAAAGAAGAGTAATTCGGGTTCTCAAACTCTCCCCTGGGAAAAGCATACCTTTCCCAGACAACACCCAGGTAAGTGAATTTCTTCAGTTGGAGATTTCAGCCTGATAGTCCTATTGAGTAGCTCAAACTCCCAAGATAAGTAACCTCTTTTCAATTGGAGATCTAGGCCCAAGGCACTGTCAATAATTGAGTGAATGTCATTCAATTTTGAATTGAAGTCCAAGCTTCAGATGTCAAATAAAAAACAACTCTGAACCCTGAATATTTGCAAAAGTCCTAAACAGGATTAAGCTTGCCAAGGAAGCCCTACCAGGACTTTTGCCCAATGGTGAAGATATTCTCTTCTCAGTGCTAACCTTTGTTATCTTCCTAAGAAGACCTTTTTTACTCACTAAGAAATCTGTCTTTCTAGCAGGCTTCTTAATGCTAATAAATCCCTTTTTGCCACACAGATTTCAGGTTTTCGAATTCTTTTTTATAGGGCCCAAGTCTCCCACCAGAGGGTATTTCCCACCCCAATTCTCACACTTTTTCACTACCACTAACCTCATCATTTGCACCTTATCAAAGGGGAGAAGGCTGAAGAGACTCTTTTTTTCTTTCTTTCCTTCCTTCCTTTCTTTTTTTATTGAAAAAAAAAAATCAACACACTCTCTAAGATTCCTTTCCAGATCTAAATATATGATACTGTTGACTGACCACTGAAGGGCCATTTCTTTCTTTCCTTCCTTCCTTTTTTTTTTTTAAATCAACACTTAATGAATGAAAAGACTTTCATATATTTAAGACAAAGACTGCAGAATTAATAAAAAATTTAACATATAGGATACAAGAGAAATACAAAATAAACATTAAAAGCCAATTACAAGGGAAAGGTCAAGCTGTTTACTTCTTATATGTGAAAAATGTTATTAGTAATCTTATGGTTGTCATCATTATTTTGGTAGTTTGGGGTTTTTATGTTTTTTAAAAATTTATTTAGTATTTTATTTTTCCCCAGTTACATGTAAAAACAATTTTTAACATTCATTTAAAAAATTTTGACTTCCAGATTCTTTATCTTCCTCCCTTCCCATCCACAGCCCTCCATTGAGAATGCAAGCAATTGTCATGAAAAACATTTCTATAATAGTCATGTTATGAAAGAAAACATGGACCAAAGAAAACCTCAAGAAAAATAACGGTTTTTTTTTTTAAATTTCATTCTGCATGAGGATCTATTTCTTAGAGCATGCTCAGATGTAACCTGCATTTGTAGATATTCCTCACCTGATTCCAACCCAACCAGTTCTGACCATGAATGATTTTGTGGTGATAAATAATCTTTTGATTGGCTAATGAGCTAGAAGGACTGATGGCTTATGAAAATTGCTTCTTTTTTTCCTCCACACATGACTTAATTTGCTTAATCTGTTCTATTTCAGCTATCTGTAAGCCATCAGTCCTTTTAGTACATCAGCCGACCAGACGGCTCTTCATCAGTATATAGCACCAGCCTTTCAATCCCTCATGTTTCAAAGAAAGCTCACCATAGCTCCACTGGTTGGACTGGAACCAGGCAAAAATATCAACACTTGTCAAACTTGCAGGAAGGGTAAATCTGAGCATGCTTTAAGGCCTGGCACCTCATCATACTGCCCTAGGGTGATACCTCAGCAACTTTAAAAAAAAAAAAAAAGATAGAAATTAACATCTACTTAGAATAATAATTAAAATTGGAAACTATAAGAATAGAAAAATAGGAAGTTTATTCCTCCCTACTTCCACCTCTCACTCCCCAGTTAGCAATAACTTTCAACTGGACATCTCCTCCCCTCAGTTGTACCAGTTGTCCTTCCAGGCTTGTACTACTTGCCTAAGGGGTAAAAATTGTTACTTATGTCTCTAACTTCCTATTTAATGAAGAAAATTTTTTGGAGATAAATAATAAATATGTACTCTGAATTTTATGATTTTTAAAATCATTTTGTAAATCTTAAAGTGTTAATGTAAATATCTCTACTTTACAAATGAGGAAACTAAGTGTCAGAGAGATTAATTTACTATTCCATAGACCTGCAGCTGGAAAGTATCAGAGTCAGGGTTTGGATGCAGGTCAGCCTAGTTGCAAGTTCAGTTCTATACCCAACAAACAACTTCTTCATAAACTCAAGATTAATAACAACAATAGACAGCAAATGATCCTCCAAAGATTAAAAAGTTCTTGTTTCATTTTAAAAATGAGGAAAATGTGTCTCAGAGAAGGGGAATGATTTAAATGCCCACAGTCACCCAAGTAACCAGTGTCAGAACTGGAACTCTAACTCAAGTCTCCTGAATACTAATAGTGTCCTTTCTGTAACATGTTGATTAGTACATCTACATATTTGATTCAAGAGAGAATCTTTTTTTCCATTGATGTTCTGACAAGGAAGAGGAAAGTTCAGCCGGGGACTTTTTGGACCACATATTTCTTCTAATAAGTTTAGTGCAAACTAAATTCTTTGTATACCATCAGCTATTTTAAAGCTCTAATTTGCCACATGAAAATTTACAGACATAGATTGTGGCCATATTTTGTTTCCCAGATTCATATACCTAGACTTAGCTTCCTTCTTGAATTCTAAGTCTGTATAAGTCAAGCTTATATTAAGTATCTCAAACTTAATTTTTTCAAGACAGAACTTATCTTCCCCCCCCCCCCAAACCATACTACTTCTGAATTTATTCTGCCAAGGATAGCACAATCTTTCTAGTCATCTGGGTTTATAACCTCAATATCATGGTCAACTCCTCACTTTCCTTTACTATATTTATCTAATCAGTTTCCAAAACTTACTGATTCTACTTCCACAGCTTTCATATTCATGCTTTTTTCTTCATACAAACTACTGCCTCATTTCTTCCTGCCTGGGCTATTCCAATAGTTTTTTAATTAGGCTCTCTGGCTCATCCTTCCCATTCTGTTCTGTACACAGCTGCCAAAATGATTTTTTAATTTGTTTTTTTTTCTGGTTATGTATGTACATTAATTTTTTAAATAGATATTTCTTTATGAACCATGTTGGGAGAGAAAAATCAGAGAGGGAGACAAAAGGGAAAAACCATAAGAGAAAAAAAAATAGAAGAAAAAGAAAAAAAATGAACATACCATATGTTGATTTACATTCAATCTCCATAAAATACTTTTCCTAAAACATGGATCTGATCATGTTGCCCCTGATATATTGACTTCTAAGATGGAATATAAGCTCTTGAAGCCAGAATCTATTGGGTTTCTATCTTTGTAAATCTAATACCTAGCACAATTATGTATATAATAGGCATTTAATAAATGTTGTTTCTTGACTGACTAATTTCAGTTCTGTATTTGGCACCAAGACTAAAGTGAACCAATGAGGCACCATAAAGTATTCATTAAATCTGGTATTTCTCTGTGTCTGACAGACATTCTGGAACCCCTACAATAAGGGATTCTTAACATTTTTTGTGTTATGGACCCCTTTGGCAGTCTGAGGAAGCATATGGATTCTTTTTCAAAGTAATATTTTGAGTTAACTAATTAATTAATATTTAATTTAAATTAAGTAATATAAAATACATAGGAAGTTAATATAAAAATAAAAAGGAAATCAATTGTATTGAAATAACATCATCAAAAAAAAAAAAAAGAAAGAAAAGAAATAACATCATCAAACTAGGAAAAAAAATGTCCATCCCAAATTAAAGATACAAACTTCAAAAAGAGATTTTCCTGGAGATTAAATAATTGGTTTGCAATAATTGGTCATATTAAATTATTACAGCATATGGACTGAACAGCCTAATGCATTCTTATCCCAAATACTATCTCACTATATTCCAATGCATGGTATAATAGAAAGAATACTGGATTTAGGACGCCTGAGTTAATATCACAGCTGTATCAGTTGTTATATAGATGACCTTAAATAAGTCACTCCTTTTTCACTTCTCTGAGCAAGGGTACAAAAATCATCTCATAGGCTTGTGTCTGGGACAGACATGGCGTACTTCTGCTTTACAGAGTCTGTTCAGCATATGTACTCTCCACCCTGAAAAGCAGACACTGATTTGGGCCAGCTATGTTGGGGGAGAGAACCAGCTGCCTTCCTCTTGGGTAAACTCTAATTTAGGAAATCTTAGGACTGCAGAGACTATCCAACACATCTTCTCTATATTTCACCAGTGGGAGGAGAGAAGGGAGAGGGAAGGACTGACTTTGATCCAGCCAAATCAGAGAAGAAAAGGATGAAAGCCAAAGGTTACTGGGATATGAGACCAGTTTGAATAGCTGCATTGAGCTTGAAGAAAAGAAGCCTGAAGCATAGTTGGGGTCAGTGATACCCCCCAAAAAAGTGAAAATAATGAGGATAGAGAAATAAAAATTTCACCCAATATGGTAGGAGACTAAGGCAGCTTTGTAGTCTAGCTCTTGAAGTATACTTACAAAGAAGAATAAGTCAGAAGGTTTGTGATGTAGTAATATAAAAGGGGTGGGGGAAAGCTAAAACATGAAAGATTTTATTGGGAAGAAAATTCAATTAAAAACCTAGAGCACAGGCAGATAAATTGAGAGGACCCTAAAATTTGAAGGAAGGAGCCCTCAAAAAGAGTACAAAGCCTTTTAAAAAAAAAATACAAGACAAAGGAAAGTAAAATAAAAGCTGATGACATAGAGAACTCTGTGGATTGCTAAGAGAGTGTGAGATAAAATAAGAAATTCTAACATGGTTCAAAAGAGAAATGAAACCTGTAAAAGAAGAATTAAGGAGCTCTTTGAATGTACAGCTCTCTTTTTAAAATTTTTTATTAAAGCTTTTTATTTTCAAAATATATAAATGGATAAATTTTTAACCTTGATCCTTCCATAGGATCCTTGTGTTCCAAATTTTACCCTCCTTCCTCTCACCCTAGATGGCAAGCAATCCAATATATGTTATACATGTTAAAATAAATGTTAAATCCAGTATATGTAAACATTTATACAATTGTTTTGCTGCATAAGAAAAATCAGATTAAAAAGGAAAGAAAATGAGTAAGAAAACAAAATGCAAGCGAACAACAACAAAAAGAGTGAGACTGTTACATTGTACTCAGTTCCCATAATCCTCTCTCTGGGTGAAGATGGCTCTTTTCATCACAAGATCTTTGGAACTGGCCTCAATCATCTCATTATTGGAAAGAGTCACTTTGATTGTAATATAATATTGTTATTGTCATGAATGTACAGCTCTCAAAACAGAAATAATTAGCCAAATCACACACACACACACACACACACACACACACACACACACACACACACACACACCCCAATACCTGACTCTTCTGTGATGAATTTCTTAAAAAACAAAACATCCACGGATTTGAAATACAAAAATACTAAAGTGGATGAAAATTTAACAGAAGAGATGCAAAAGACAGCAATGTTAATAGAATATGTGATCTTTATTTAAGCCAAAGCTATTGACTTCAAAAAGATGAATAAAGACTATTTAAGACTGATAGTTCTCCCAGAAGAAGGTAACAGATTAAACCTTGTACCTTATACATTAAATTGCAGGAAATAAAACAAAAATTTCTAGAACTTCTGACAGAAAATAAAACACCAATTTTTAAAAATTCAAAGGTCATCTCTGGAAAAGTCCTATCCTTCAAAATCCAAGACATATAGTATTTAAATTTAACAATTCCAATGACATCAAATTCTGTAAGCAATTAGATGGCAGACCTTTAAATATGAAGAAAATTCTGTGGTGCAAGACTTTTCTATATCCACTAGAAACTACAGAAAAAAAATGGAATAAAATATTCTAAAAAACAAAAGAGTTAAACATGCAACCCAAAATGACATGCCACTTCATATATATGTATATCAGATATATATCTGAACCTAATCATTACCAAAATGTATGCATTTTCTACAAAAATAAAGATATTTAAAGCATTCCAATAAAAAAACAAAAATCTATACACAAGCAGACTATTTAACTTGCAAATACTTTAAATGGCAGAAACACAAGAAATGTAAATAACTTTAATATCCTTCAAAAAAGTAATAAAATGCATTATCTTATCTGTAGATGATATTTTATTTAAAAACAGGAAAAGACATTGACCTATAGGACTAAAGAAAAGAGAGAAAGAAAGAAATTTTGAAAGTACACAAAGGTCTAGAATTCAGAGAAATAAGAGAAGTGAAGGTGGAAGAGCAGAAGAGAATGAACTAAATGACACAACACCTCTCAACACAGAGTAAATCAAGGTATTCTCAGACAAAATTTCAGAATAAGAAGGGGCACAAATCCATAGGCTAACACCAAAAGGCTGATAACTCCTTTAAATTTCTAAGCAAGAAGAGGGATTACAGAAAGGAGAAAGTGAAAATGATGAGTAAATGTAGACCACAACAGGAAAATAGAAGTTCAGAAGAGACAGAAAGGTAAGAGAATTCATAAAGAAAAGAAAGCAAAGAAATTCTTCTTTAAAAAGATACAGGGGAAAAACCCTAACAAACAAATTTGATGACAGAAGCAGGTTAGATTTTGAACTAACCCACTTAACAGAGGAGAAAAAGAATGCAAAAAGGAAAGAGGGAAGAAAGCAAGAAAACAAGGAAGAGAGCGAGAGAAGACAGGAGAGAGGAAGGGAGGGAGAGAAGGAACAAAGGAATGAAGGGAAAAAGGAAAGGAAAGAAGGAATGAAGGAATGGAGAAAGGGAGGGAGGGAGGGAAAGAAGAAGGAAAGGAGAGAGGGAAAGAGAAAAGGAGAGAGGGAGGGAGGAAGGAAAAAGGAAGGAAGGAAGCCAGTTTTTCCTTCATAGCACTAAATGAGACATAATTGCTATGAATTCTCAAATGGGGCGAACAATTCCTCTACTGTTTTTCCAATCATCACATGTATGTGAATTTCTATTTCTTTTTGAACTTCTATTTATTCTTTCCTGATGATAGGGCATTAGTATTATGAGAAAGAAGTATTCAGATGATTACAATTTTGGGTGATCCATTAGAAACACCAGAGATCCCAAAAGCAACCAGAGTCATTAGTAACATCCACTAGAGGCAGTAACTATCTCCAATGAGAGAAGACTTGCCTGAAGATGGATGTGAAAGAAAGTCATCACCTGAACATGGTAGTGGCTCCTAGGATTAATGGCTTTCTAAAGTCCATAGACAATACTTCTCTCCATGATGAGGTGGCCATAAAACCTGAAGCTACTGCCATATAGACCAGAAAGCAATTTAAAAAATAGTAATCAATTCAAAAAGCACAAGCAAAAGACACAGACCTAAATGGAGATTTAATGATGGAATCTTAAATAAAAAGTGGGTCAAATATTGTCATAGAAATAATGAATAATTGTGAAAGGTAAGCAAAATGATGACAACATACCAAATTTTCTGAGATGCAGCTAAAGCAGTCCTCAGAGCAAAAATTATATCCCTAAAAACATATATTAACAAAATAGAAAAAGGATTAATGAACAGAATATACATTTTTTAAAAAATTAGATCAACAGATAAACCTAAAATAAGCACAAAAGAGGAAATGTTGAAAATTGGAAAAGAAATAGATAAATTGGAAACCCAGAAAGCTAAACAAAACTAAAAGCTAGTTCTTTGAAAAAACTAACCAAAATGATAAGCCTTTAGGGAGCCTGACCAAAAATTGCTTGGCTTAGTACCAAAAAAGGAAAAAAATTGAAATTACACAAACCAGAAAGAATTCTTTAAAAAGTCATAAGAACCTATCAGGATTATCTACCATCAAAACAGAGCTCCAAAGAAATAGAGGCTTACTACATAACTATAAAAACTCACATTTATAGAACCAACAATAGAGATCTAAAATAACCCAATCTTAGAAAAATGAAAAACTAGCTATAAAGAAACTACCAAAACAAAACCAACTCCTGATCCTGCCTGTTATATTTACAGAATTCAGTCAAATCTTTAAAGAACAATTAATACCTATAGTACACAAATTATTCTCAAAGATTGGGGACAAAATCACTTTACCAAACTCCTTTTCCAAGAAAAATTAGGGGAGGATAGAGAAAAGAAAAGGAATTGTAGACTAAAGTTGATATTGATTATCAACTTTAAAATTTTAAATAAAATCCTGTCAAAAGAACATAAATTTGTTTTAAAAATCACTCTGATCCAATTTGAATTTATATTAGCAATCAAAGATTATCCAACATTAGAAAAATATCAATATAATTATATTTAAAACACAATATCTATAATTCATGATTACCTCAAAAGATGCAAAAAAAGTTCTTGAAAAAGTATAATATTCATCTATACTCAAAAACACAACATGAAAGCATATAAATTTTTTATGTGATTGAAAAAGTACCTAAAACTAGAAGCTAGCATTTTATGCAATGAAGAAACACTAGAAATTTTCCCAATAAATTTAGATATAAAGCAGACTTTCCTGCTGATGTTATGATTTGCTTAGAAAATCTATGGGATTCTGCAAAGAAACCAACTGAAAGAATAGCTTCAGTAGAGTTGCAGATTATGAAATAAGTCCACAGAAATAAATGATTTTTCTACATAATAAAATCCAGGTGACCAAAAGAGAAAGGAATATCCCCATTTAGAATAATTACAAAATGTTTAAAATATCTGGGAATCAATCTACTACAGCACATCTAATACCTGGAGAAATACAAAACACTCTTTAAAGTGTTAAAGTGTTAAAGAAATAGGAAAGAGGGAGCAGCTAAATGGCGCAGTACATAGAGCACTAGCCCTGAAGTCAGGAGGACCTGAGTTCAAATATGACCTCAGACACTTAAAACTTCCTAGCTGTATGACCCTGGGCAAGTCACTTAAACTCAATTGCTTCAGCAATAATAATAATAATAATATAAAAAGTAATTTAAAGAGCTAGAAGAATATTTAGTACTCATTAATGGGACATGCCAATATAATAAAAATGATCATGTTAATTTACATATGTAATGCTATACAAGTCCAACTACCAAAAGAATCATTTATAAAGTTACAAAAAATACTAACAAAATTCATTTGAAGAAATATAAGATTTAGATTATCAAAGGATGTAATGGGGGAAAAAAGTAGGAGTGAAGGGGAATTGACACTTCCCAGGCTCAAATTATAACATAAATTGTGTTCATCATAATAATTTGGTACTGGTTAAAACATTGACAAATTGAACACTAGAACAGAGCTATCAAAGAAGAACCAGAAATGATTGTTCTCAAATCCATTTAGCAATAAACCTAAAAACAATTATAATTAGAAAAAAATAGAATTAAAAAACAAAAGATTTGTCTATGTAACAAGTTGTAAGAACTACAGGAAAAACTGGAAAGTAATCTGGCAGATTATTTTGTATCACCTTCCACAAGAAGTTCAAAATGCATATGCAACCCTTAGAAAAGAAAACAATAGGCAGGTAGAATTCCTAACCAAGGATAGCCAATTAAAAAAAAATTAAAAATAGATAACAAGATAGGCAATTAAGAGACATATATAAGGCTAAAAGTCATTCTCCCAAAATAAATGGTTACAATACAAGAAGAAACAAGTCTCAAAAGAATTGCCATGTATTCATAACTACATACAAAAGTGCTCCAAATTGCTAATATTAAGAGAAAACCAAATTACACAATCATAAGATTTCATTTTCCATCCAGAAACTTGGGAATAATCAGTGATGGAATATTACATATATATCTTCCACATTCACATAGTGATATATATCATATAATCACATTCATATATTAGAGCTGTGGAACTGTGACTTAGGTACAACCATTCTAGAAAATAATTGGGAATTATGAAAAAAAAAAGTGACTAAAATAACCTTTGACCACAGATTCGACTGGAGGGCACATACCCCAAAGAGACATATAAACCAAAATGTCAGAACTTTTTATAGGAGCAGAGAACTGGAACCAAAATGAATTTCCATCTATTGGGGAATGGCTAATCAAATGTAATAGAATACTACTAAGAATAGAAAATGATAGGCAATTAAGTGGCACAGTGGATAGATTGCTAATTCTGGATTCAGGAGGAACTGAGTTCAAATCTAACCCCAGACACACTTAGTAGCTGTGTGATGCTGTGCAAGTCCCTTAACTAACCCTCTTTCTCTTAGTTTTCTCATTTGTAAAAATGAGCTAGACAAGGACGTGGCAAACCATTCCATCATATTTGCCAAGAAATGGGATCACAAGGACTCAGACATGACTGAAAAACAAGAGACATTCCTTAAGAAGACAGAACAGACTGCTGATGCTTCCATGTCCGCAGCTGTGACCACGTACTTGTTATATGTGACCACATGCTTGTAATTGAATCCTTCCAACTGCAGGATGGTATGCTGGGCTTTACTAACCATTCTTTCTCTGTCTTTCCCCCAGTTTTGTGTCTACAGCTGTGTCCAAAAAATTAAATCCGCCAAGAAGCTAAGAGATTGTTTCTTTCTCTGACAGAGTATTTCCTGGTCCGGCTTGATTTTGGCTCCACTTCGCATTATGTTCACAATGAAAGAGCCTGCTTTACGTCACGGGATTTTCCCAGCAATTACAGACAAAAATATGCAACAGGCTGGGGCTAATTAAGAACACTCCCTTCCTCACTACACAAATGGACCCAGCCCAAGTTCAAAATAATGAGACTATACAAGGTAGAGAGAAAGGATCAGGAAGTGTTCAGTTTTGCTGCCCATCTGGTATTCTACCAATCAGCACAAATTAAGTGGCCTCCTAATCCCAAACTAGGCAGTGACTGTGAAAGACATGTTTGATAATATATCTTACTGCCCTAGCAGGCTGGAACTGTTCATTAAAGTGATGTCTCTCAGATATGTTTTTGTGTATCTCTCTCTTTGTATATCTCTCTCTTTTATTTCTCCAAATGTTTCTCAGATTGTGCATCTCTCTCTCTTTCTGAAGTTAACTAATATACTCATTAAGCACCTACTTTGTACCAGGAAGGATGTTAAGTGCTGGGGAATATATAGAGAGGCAAAACCAGCTCCTTTCCTTGAGGAATTCACAGTCTTTGGGGGGAGGGGGAACAACGACATGCAAACAAGGAAATAATGTACAGAATAAATTTGAAATCATCTCAAAGGAAAGACAGTCTTAAGGGGAACTGGTAAAAATTTCTTGCAGGGGATTTTGGTGGAGCCTTGATGAAGCAAGAGACACCAAGAGAAGGCAGAGGTAAAGAGGGAGAGGAATCAGATGATGTAAATTCAATTAGGAAATGGAGCGTCTTGTGCAAGGCACAGCAAAGGGGTAGAATCACTGGATCACAGAATATGTGGAGCAAGATATAACAAAACTGGAAAATTAGAAAGCATTCAGGTCATGAAGGATTAAAAGCAAAACAGTGGGTTTTATATTTAATTTTAGAGGATTAAATATTTAGACATAGGGAATAAATCCAGGGAGCCACTGAGTTTATCAATCAAATAATTTTTAGCATATATTCTTAATAGACTTAAACTCTTATCAGTAATTCTCATACAAGCTGAGACTATGGTGATAGACACTACACAGCTGTTGATTGAAGAGTGACCTCAGAGAGTACAGAGAGACAATCCAATTGAAATGGGGTACCCTATAATATGAGTATGTTATTATTATTCATTTAGCCTTATTACTATGTAAATAGTTGCACTTATAGTCTAAAAAGAAAGAAATGGGGCATCCTGTGTAGGTCCAGTTCAGACAATAAGGGGCCTTCCTAGACCAGCCTAGCAAGAGATTTATCTATCCAGCAGAGATGCCCTTGAAGGAGGAAGCTCAGCTGAGCAGCAGGCTAACGAATCATTTATTCGGCATTGAATTTTGTAAAGATTCTCTGAAGATTCTGAAAGGGAATCAAGGCCATTTAGTTCTGGATTTGCAGTTGTCTTTGCCACTTGTGTTCCTGACAGGTATGCCTCATTACTATTATACTTTATGTTTATACCCACTCTTCCTCCCCGCTAATTATGTGTGTCTTTGTCAGAGAAAGTATACTAGTTTTGGGACAGGAGGTAAGCTGCTTTGTAGCTACTATTCTTGCTTTTCCACTTGAGTAAACTTTTTTTTCAAGAGTCTATTGGCCTGCTAGTTGATTGTTCATGGGAGACACACCAGTGGGGACTAGTGAACTTCCATATTAGAAGTAGTGACCCACATGGCTGTCCCTAAAATCTGACCAAGTGTTTGCCCTCTGGGCATCCAAGCTGCCAATGAGAGGGTTGGCTATATTTTAAAAGGATGACATAAAAATGAAATAGTATTTAATTCTAGATTCATTAGGGTATCATTGGAGTTTATTAAGTAAGGGAGTAACATATCAAACTTGGACCTTATGAAAATTATTTTGGCAGCTCTGGCAGCCTGCAGAAGGATAAAACAAGGAAAGATTTGAAACATAGAGAAAATTGGAAGCCTATTACAATAATCCAGAAAAGAGGTGATAAGGTGATCACAGCATAAGTAAAGAAATGGTGGCGCCTTTGACAATAATAGACTGTAATGGGCCATCTCAGAAAGGAGGTAGGTTTTGAAAAAAAGATCTAACTTAATTAGACTTGCAATGTGGATCTCAACCCATTTGTATTTTCTCATCCTATGCCCACTCTATCTTACCAAAAGTGAAAAGGGGTATTTAATCTTGAAATCATGAGAAAACATAAGGTCCTGACACAATTACTAGGGCATTGTGAACTTTACATAAGACTGAGTCCCTAGAGAGTTGGATCATAGAAAATAGAAACCAGGGTTGCTTCATAATAACATATGGCTTATGATACATAAGCAGCATGATTTCTCTTAATAAATGGCTCTGTTGAATTGTCAGCAACCCCATCTCCTTATTTTCAATTGCCACTAGTCCATCTGTGTTCACAATAGGGTATAGAAATTATTTACCAGTCATTGCTTTGGAGTGAACAACAATGCAAAAGATACAGAACTAACCCATGAACACCTGTTGTAGCCAGGAGCTTCTCTGGAAATAGACTGTGTATCCACGGAGTAGACTGGGATTTTCCTAATGAATTGTGGATGTGTGGGTTCTCAGCAGATTATTAATTTATAAATTCCTTGAGGCATCCACTTTAAAATAAAAAGGGAAAGATCTTCCATAGCCAAAGGAGGAGGCTGAGTTTAGGGAAATTGTTAATGTTGAAGGTAAACCCTGCAATTAGTGTCAGGAAAATGAGACATCGATCATCCTCTACCCATGCTTTCCTTGTCATATCAGAGCCTATTGCCAAAGAATGTTAGACAAGGATTCAGAAAACCTGTGATCAAGTGCTGAGTCTGTTCTTTGCTACCTGGATGACACCAGGCTACTTTTTTTTTTAAAAAACATCTTTTGGGCTTAGTTTCCTCATTTTTAAAATGAAGGGATTGCATTTAGCAACCTTTAAAGTCCCTTGCATTTCTAGATATGTTATCCCTTTGGACTCTAATCCTCAGTTTCCTCATCTGTAAAACTGTGAATTGGATCAATGACTTCAATATTCTTTTTATTAAATGTAAGATCCTATGATCTTAAAACTTTACCTCCTTAGCATCCAGGAAGATCTAAATTTTCAAGACAATGTGACCCCCTTCCTGATCTACTCATCCCAGATGTTCCAACATGGTCTAGTCAAAGAGTCAAAAAGATCTACCACTGAGATGATAATATTTTCAAAGGACCAAGCATTTAGTTTCTCAACTTTCTTAACTCCCAAATTCTTCTAACATTCCAAAGCTCTTTCATAATTAACCCTATTTATGTGTGACCTTGTATGTTCTTTGACTAAGGATGTCAAAGTTGAACTTGTATCCCCAAATAAGGTACAGGAATTATTTTTAGGGTCTGGACCCAGCTTTGCAACTAAATGATTATGTGACCTAGGTTCCTTGGCCTTATTTATCTGTAAAATGAGAAATCTTTAAGATCTTTTCCAGCATCTAAGATTCTATATTTTAGTTTTTTTTTTTTTTGTTTTTTTTTTTGTTTTTTTTTTTTTGCTTCTGCCTTCCAGTTGCCCTTGAAATAGAGTAATATCCATAAATACCTACTCCCCCTCTCTCCCCTACACACCCTTTGCCAGGAAGTAAGCTGTCAGGGCAGTTTGCAAAGACAGAATCCAACATGTCTATGGTACTTTTCCAGAGCACATTTTGAAAATGAATTTTTATGCTGAACAGTTCTGCTCAAAAAACAACCATTTCAAAGGGAGAACTTTATAACTAGGAGGCCAACTCTACAATACAGTCCCCAAAGAAGGGACTAGGTCCAAATATTCTCAGTTCTATATTATACTGGGAAGTTGGTATATGGCAGGCATTTCTGATATTGCCAATCAAAAAAAAAAAAAAAAAAAGAAGGAAGGAAGGAAGGAAAAAAAACTATTCTAGTACTCTTTTTGTCTCAAATGCATACCATCTTCCTCCATTCTTATTAAAAGTCTATAAATGCAGCAAATAAAATTGAAGGGATATTGGTCATGGATGACAGTAAGAAAACAGGAATTTAAATTGTTAATGCAAGTCTATGATAGAGCAAGAAGCCAAATGCAAGACTGTAATCTGCATTCCTGGCACACACCACACTCAACTCAAGCAAATGCCACCATTCCTCTCTAGGTGAACCAACACAGACTGCTCTTGTCCTGAATAAAGGTGAATCAGGGAGGATGGGCAACTGAGGGACTTATTTAAATTTTAAAGCTTTATGTACCAAGCAGAAATGGAGAACCTTGTGGGATTACTTCCTTCCAATATGTTAATAGAGAGTGAATTGGAGTAAAGCTGGTTTTTAGTCAAAATTTTTCATTATGTTCAAAGTAACTGACATTGGCATTTGAATATTTGCCATACACTTGCCAAGTTCGAATTCAGTCCTTTTAAGTTGATCTATTACAAGCCATTGCATTGCAAAACTGAAGAAATAAGAAATACCTCTGGGTCCAACCTTAAAAAAAAAAAAGAAAAAGAAAAAGAAAGAAAAGAAAAGCCAATCTAGAGATGGTGGAATGGGAGAGGGGATAGGAGAGGGCAGAATTAAAGACAGGCAAAATTTGGCTTAATATGCAGGAAAATCTCCTAAAGATTAAGGCTTTACTTCCTCCAAGTGGAATTAATTGCTTCTGAAAGTAGATTCACAGAGGCTGGATCTTAGGGTCATAGATTTAGATCTAGAAGGGAACCTCAGAGGCCACTGATTCCAACCCCCTAATTCCACAAGTGAGGAAGTGAATCCCAAAGGAAGAGAAAAGGTTTGTCGGGGTTATTTTCACAGTGAGTTACTAACAGAACTGCTTTCTCTACATTCTCAGTATATATACTATAGTGCGTATGTACCAAGTCAAAATATCTGCTTCCTTCTCAGGAATGAAAAACTTGTTTTTACAAGTTCCTGCTGGATAGCAGCCAAGTTTATAAAACTTGGAAGTCTGCTCTGAGGGCTTTGGCTAATCACTCTTCATTCCTGTTGATTCTCTAAGGATCAAGCTAAATGCGTTCTCAGAAGCATGGGCCAGTGGAGGGGGGGGATCAGTCCTGGAACCAGGAAGGCCTGCCTTCAAGTCTTGTTTTTGACATATACTGACCAAAGACCGGTCATTTACCTGACAGTGAGTGACTCAGGTGACTGGAAGAGTACAAAGGGTCTGAATCAGCATTTACCTTCAATCTTGGTATCTTTGCTCACTATTCAAAGTACAGTGACCTATTAGTATCAAATGGTCAGTTACCTCTGTGAAGATCAGGCGTTAAGACTTCAACTTCAGTGTATTCCACATCCACATTCAAATGGTCAGGCTCTGTCATGAAGAAATCATAACACTATATTAGACGGCACCCATCTCCAAGGAATTCAAACTTCTCTATATATTCTTAAAGTAATCCTAATTCTTAAGATAGAGGCAAGATGCAGGGTAAATTTAATGGCCTTCAAACATTCAAAACCTAGAATTGGAAGCAATGGATTATAGGGAAGCTAATTCTGACAATATAAAGGAAATAGCAGAATGATTGGCCTCTGGTCCGTTGAGTGCTCTGGTGAATGTCAGATTACTGCTTTGTGTGTGTTACTAGAGATGAGATTACTGCTTTGGGCAGAGTTTGGATTAGATGGCCTCTGAAAACCCTTAAGAGTTTATGACTATAGTGGTCTTATTTTAATGAGTTATGGGGCTCATGGAGGTAGCAAGCAACTCTATACTCATCAAGTTGTAGAATTCAATTGTAGATCACATAGTAAGTCAATAAATAGCAGGAATAGGTTTAGAACCCATGCTTATGTGTAATGTTCTCTATTCGGTTTTCCTGGGAGTCTCTGGGGGTAGCTTTCATTTCAGTTCAGTAATCACCATAAGAATAGCCAGGGGTTAAAGACTAAATCCTTTATTATCTCCTTCTTGGGGCTGGGCAGCTTTCTGGAGAACCTTTCAGAGTGTTGGTCTCAGTGGAGAAATGCAGGAGGAGAGCCTGCCATCAGGAGCCTGACCGAAAATGGAATGAATCTCTCTCTCCTTGGTTCAGAGAGCTTTGTCTTCTCTGCCTCTGAATGTGGCTGAGTTTATGGGAGCTTATATGCTCTCTTATTGTAGGTGTGAATCTTGTAGAACTATATTAAGTACTAAGGACTTATACTGAACTAGAGAACCGGTAAGCACCATGCTAAACAAACATTGTCTCCATCAATTCTACTGACTTAACACCTTATAAGAATCCTTGTTTCAGAGTTCTGGCCCATAACACTAATGGACTCTGGTGTTCTGCTCCCTAAATATATAAGATCAAATGATCTTCTCTCCATCAGAGAGTACCTGTGAGCAAATACCTACAGTATATATATATATAACACATATATAATGTGTGTATATGTACATACATGTAGATATATTTCTACACACATATATATAATCTATAACCCATTTGATCTTATAGAGAGAGAGAATGTTTCATACATATATATGTATATATACACATACATACACACATATACACATATATATATAGTTATACAGTATATTTCCTATTTCCTTCTTTTGATCACTTTACAAATGAGGGACAAACAGCTTAAGTGATTTGCTAGTTCAAGGCCAGATTTGAACTCCTAATATATATATATATATATATATATATATATATATGTGTGTGTGTGTGTGTATATGTGTGTGTGTGTGTGTGTGTGTGTGTGTGTGTAATATAAGATCAAATGGGCTATATGTGTGTATATATATATACATATATATTCATATATATATACATATGAATAAATTTGATATTGATTATATAAAATTATATATGAAATATATCTATATGTATATCATTAATATTATGTTGTTTTATATATAGAGGTACATATATATTATGCCATAATGTATATAACCCATTTGACCTTAAATATATGTGTGTCATATGTATGTGTGTATATATATATATATATATGTATAAATGTATATTACATTTTTACACACATATACATACATACAGACAAACGTGTATGTATTTTTTAATTCCATGGAATAAGAGTTTTAAAGGATTTTGTATCAGAAAGGGGAAAAGAATGATTGAGCACCAGGGAATATCAGTCAAATCTTATCTTCAATGTCTGGATTAAGATTGTCTATCCAGAACCAAATCAGTTTCAATAGAGCAGTAATGAATTGAACCAGCTAAATCCAGCAAAAGAACTCTGGGAGATGACTATGAACCACTACATAGAATTCCCAATCCCTCTAATTTTTGTCCAGCTGCATTTTTTTATTCCCTTCACAGGCTAATTATACACTGTTTCAAGTCCGATTCTTTTTGTACAGTAAAATAACTGTTTGGACATATATATATATATATATATATATATATGTATATATATATATATATATATATATATATGTTGTATTTAATTTATACTTTAATATATTTAACATTTATTGGTCAACCTGCTATCTTGGGGAGGGGGTGGGGGGAAGGAGGGGAAAAATTGGAACAAAAGGTTTGGCAATTGTCAATGCTGTAAAATTACCCATGCATATATCTGGTAAATAAAAACTATAATTTAAAAAAAAAGACTGTCTAAACATTTCATGAATTTTCCAAACACAAAAGGTTGGATAATAAACCAAGAGCATAAAATTCTGTGAAAGGCAATCTCCCTTGCCCTGATAAAATGAATGAAACTGCCCAGAAGTTTTTTTTATTAAATCTGGTCAGATTTATTATATTTCCCTTTCTTCATAAATATGAAGTCCACAAATACTCTTCAGGGGAAAAAATACCAGACTAACATACTGAAAAACTTTATTTTAAAAACTTCATTTAGTTAACCTATTAGCTATCAGAAAATATCCTTCTGGTTTCATTGAAGGATTAGGATGTTATATTTTCAAACAATGTGATATTTTGCCACAGATATCAAAAGACTTTTTAAAAAAATCATCATTTATATCCTCTAGTTTCTCTGCCATCCCAAGATTGGAAGGAAATCTAAAAATGTATTTAGTCTATCTGCTTATTTCCGGGCATAATGTCTTTCCTGTTATCTTGGGCAAATGAAAAAGAATACAATTTTTAAAGATTCTACAAAAAGAACATTATGCAATTTCTCTCTTGAAAGAATCCTTTAATATCTCTAGGCTTCAGCATTCTCATCTGCAAAATGTATGGGCTGACCTCCTAGACAGAAAGACGCCATAGGCAAATGTAGAATAATACATATATTTTTGGATATGACTTATGTGGCAATTTGTTTTGTCTGCATGTATTTGTTATATGGGCTTTGTTTTTACAGTGGGGATTGGGGAAAGGAAGATAGGAAGTAGAGAAAGTAAATGTTCATTGAAAAAACAGAAAAAAGTTTTTTGCTTTTTTAAAAAGTTGGGTGGACTATATTATTTATCTACATGGTATTGTTTTATAGAGGGACATAAGGGATTTTGAGTATTTGTTAGATAGTATTTGTTGTGTCAAAACAAAATGTATCATATTTTTTTTGAGATTTATAAGATCACTCTAGTAATAATAGTCTTTGGTTGAATGATCCATGCTTAGAATTTAAGATAGAGACTACCAAGAAATCTTAGTTTGAATATGTTGGATCCAGAAAGAGCCTCAGAGCTCTTCCAAACTTCTCATTTATAGATGAGAGATGAGGAAAATGAGACATGTCTAACCTATTTTATTCCTTCTGGTACCTAAGTTAATTCCCTCTTCAGGAGAAAAATTTGGCTATATTTTGCATAAAGATCAATCAATAAACATTTATTAAGTGTCCATTATGTTCCATTCACTATGAAAAAGAAGCAAAAGGCAGTCTCTGCTCTCAAGGAGCTTACAACTGAATGGAGGAAACAAGAAGCAAATAATTTATACAAAGCTAGCTATATATAGGATAAATAGGAAATAATTAACAGAAAGAAGGCACTAGAATTAAGAGGGTTGGAAAAGGCTTCCTGTAGAAGATCAGATTTTAGATGTGATTTAAAGAAAGCCAGGGAAGTCAGTAGGTTAAGGCAAAGGAAAATATTCCAACAATGATGGAAGCTAGAGAAAATACCCAGAGCCTAGAGATGGAGTTCTTGTTTGTGGGAAAAAGAGAGGAAAAGAATAGATTTTTTTACATGTAAGAAAAATGAAGCATAATCATTGCCCGAAGTAAGAAAATAACATGGGAGTCCTGATCAAGTTTTTCTCTTTTGTCATATATGAATAAATGTTTCTTATGCTCTAGACAAAATCAGGAATATTATATTAATTACCTTTATGTTCATTTGCTGATTTCATTGTATGGTTTCCAATATCATCATTGTATCCTAGTTCAAAAATCAATTACAATTTAATTAGTATTCATGGCAAGGGAAATTTGATTTTATATCAACATCTTGATGAGAAATGAAAGAGTTGTGTTTTTTCCCCATTTAGTTCAGTTAAATTGAAAACAACATGACATACTAATACAAACAAACCATTTAACATAAAACCTCTTGCTCTAGAAGAACCATCTAAATTTAGAGTTGGAAGAGACCTCTGGGGTCATGTAATCTAACATCCTCATTTTAAAAAAAGAAAAAAAAAAGGAAACAGAGGTCTAAAGAGGCTAAATGACTTGCTTTGTCTAACTAGTTGTCCATTGGACACTGAGAACTGCATGGTCCTGTAGGCACTCAAATTTAACGTGTTCCATTTTGAACCCTTTTTTCAAAATGGAACCTGATATCTTTCTTCACGAAAATTCATTCTTCTGAACTTCCTTATTTCTACCGAGGATGTTACAATCTTCCTATTCATCCAGGCTCTAAAACTTGCCATTATCCTGCTCCACCCGGCACCTGCAGTCAGTTGCCAGAACTTATTAGTTCACCCTGTGGATCTTGTGTCCTTCCCCCTTCTCTGCATTCACACAGCTGCCCTCCTCCTCTGGATTCTCTCAACTTCTCTCTTAGACCATTGCAGTGGCCCAATGATTAGTGTCCCTGACTCAAGTATCTCCCTCCTCTTCGCAGTTCATCCACCACACCAGAGGCTCCCAATAAGAAAATATTTACTAAACGCCTACCATAGGCAAGCAGTATGCTAGGTACTGGGACAAAGAATGAAAAATATTACTACTTTCAAGAACATTAAGTATATCTCTAAGTATATTCAGAAAAATTATTTTAATTTTTTATTCAGAAAAATTATGAAGAGAATATAAACATAAAAAAGATCAAAACCAAACTCTTTAATCTTTCATCATTTAAAATACTTTACAATGTGGCTCCAAACTACCTTTGGAGACTTACTATCCATTATTCTTCTAATGGACAAACTTCTCTATATTCCACCTTCACATGCTTTAGAAAGTCTGTGCTCATAAATGGAATATACCCTCTCTTCATCTCAGCCTCTTAGAATTTTTATTTTATGTATAATTAAATATGATACAGCTATTTCCCTGGATACAATGGAAGCTTTTGGAGGCCAAGAACTATTTCATATCTTTCTCTGTATTCTCAGCATCTCATATAGTTCTTGGCATCATAGTTAGGGTACTTAATAAATACTTGAGGTTTGAAAATGAATTGTTATTTCATCTCCCACCTCCAAATCTTTGCATGGAGTATTCCTCATGCTTCCCTTCTTCTATCTCTTGGAAATCCTGCCTCTCATCAAGACTCACTTTAACTGCTATCTCTTTCAAGAGGTTTTGTTCTAAGTCCCCTTTATATTATTTCATGTAATTTTGTATATAGTTTATATTTATTTAGTGTTAAGTATATTACATCTAGGGCAGCGAGGTGATGCAGTGAATAGAATGCCATGCCTGGAGTCAGGGTCTGAGTTCAAATCTGGTCTCAGATACTTACTAGCTTTGTGACCCTGGGCAAGTCATTTTATCCTGTCTGCCTCTGTTTCTTTATCTGTAAAATGAGCTAGAGAAAGAAATGGCAAACCACTCCAATACCTCTGCCACAGAATGGGAATCACAAAGATTTGGACATGATGGAAATGACAGAAAAACAACAAAGTAAGTTGTATTATTTCCCTCCACCTCCAACTCTAGGATAAAGCTCCTTGAGGCCAGACTTTTGCTTCTGAATTTATATTCCTGGTATAGTAACTGGCATATTGTAAACATTTAGTAAATTCTGATTGATAAGGTTTGAACTTGGCTTCTCTCCAAATCATCTCATCACATAGCTTTTCATAGTCCATCAGCCAGAAATATTTTCTCTTATGTATTACTAACTTTAATCATAAGTCTTCATTGTGAAGGATGATTCAATTTGTGACTTAGAATTCTAATAGAGGAAAGAGAGAAGCATGGCAAAAATCTAGCCAGTTAGGAAGGGGAAACTTTGAGTACAGTAGGATAGAAAAGTGCTGGACTTAAATATTCAGAAGACATGCTTAAAGAAAGCATACTTTGTTAGGAAGGAAAGCCAAGATACCATACCAGAGTGACTGTTAGCTTCCATATTGGGATCAGATTGCATCTTCTCAGTGTTGGAATTCAGTGGTGGTCCTGGCCTTAAAATTAAATTTAAAAGACAAAAAAGAAAAGCATATGAGGCTTTTGATACCAGCAAAGTCCACAAAATGTGATTCAGGAGATAGTTTCAGGTAGACCAGAAGAATTTTCTCATGTGGAAGAAAAATTTTCCATCTAATGTAGAAAACGGACTTTTAAAAACCCAAAATACTGCGACATGCTAAAAGATTTGAGCTCTTCCTATGCATGTGTCCAAGAGAACTAAAGATCAAACACCAGAAAACAGTGAAAAACTTTTGGAATCTACTTCCTCTCCCTCATCCCCAGTCCTTACATCTTAAAATTCTATTCTTCCTTCAAGGTCTAATTCAAATTCCACATGTTCTGAGAAGCTTTCCTTGACATCCCTTGTCAAAAAGGATCTCTTCCTCTTATGAACTCACATCACGATGGCACCTTGTTTATATGTCTTCAGGTCATCATATTTTAATCTGTATTTTGGTAGTTCTCATATATCAGTTGGCATTCTAGGGATTTTAGGAATAACTGTGTCCAACTCATCTTGCATTTCCCACAGCAACTAGCACAGCATCTTGCACACAGTAAGCATTTAATTAATGCTTGTGGAATTACTTCATGGATCAGTTTCCTCTTTGTATTTCTATTTCCCAGGATATTCATTTTTCTTGAGTAAATTGTTCTGCCTGGATATGATCCAGATTAACCATGAGTAAATGAAAATATCTTTGAATTTCTGCAGCTATGTTTGAATTTTATTTCTTTTAATAGGGACTCAATTTCTGTCATGCTTTCCTATATTAATAACTGTCCATGAGCAGTGTTTCATATAAGAATCATTAACTTATCAGCACCAGATTATAAGGTCCCAGAGTGCAGAGGCCCTATTTTAGAGACTGGACCTATAATTTCACTGAACTCCCAGGTGAGGAAACTCACTCTTCCAATGCAAGTTAGCACTTTCTCTGCAGCTTTTAGTCTTATAGCTTATAGATTATAGGCCTAGAACATCAAGAAGTGACTTGCCCAGCATCATGAAACCAATATGTGTCAGAGATGGAACCTGAAATCACAACTTTCGGGCTCAAGGCCAGCTCTCCATCCACTAAGATATGCTGCTTCATGAACTTGCTAATTGTCAGAATACCTGATAAGTATAAGATCCTGTGCTAGATGTTCAAGGGATTACATAAAAATATCTTTTACACAGTAGATATTTAATAAATGTTTGTTGAATTGCAGTGACTCAGTTTTTTTTCCTAAAGGGAGCAGGAGTTCAAGAGTTCCCCTAAAGATCCCAAAGACCCTATCAGGGAGTCTGCATAGTGAAAAGCCCTTTACATTTTTTAGTTTTAAGCAAAAATAATAAACTATTCCCTCTCTAACTTCACTTCATAAGTCAATATCAACCCATTTACCAAAGTAAACAAACTGACCTGGACATCTCCACTGGCATCTGTTTTGCTTTGAAGGGAAAAGAAAAAGTATGTTAAAAAAAATTTTGCATCCTAAATACAATTAATAATAGATCATTTACACAGTGCTTTGAAATTTGCAAAGTTGTTTATATAAAATTTCATTTGAAACTCTAAACTTTATAAGTTGACTTCAAGGGTGGAAAAGGGATTGTTCTGAGAAAAGAAGAAAGGGGAGGTAAAATGGGATAAATTGAAACTCTCAACAGCCATATAAGGCAAATGCTGTCATTATAACCACTTTACAGATGAGGACAATGAGATTGAGAGTAAGTAATTGCCTTGATAGTAATATATTGTATCTAAATCATTTTTGACTGGCTGTGAAGACAACAACAATATCAAAGGATGAGGAAATTTAGTACTCGTATATTTCAAAAAAAAGTAAAAAAAAAAAAATGAACAAGAAAACCCCTGTCATCCTTTTGGCCATTTATGAAGGAGCTACAAGAAAGCTCTGTCTCATTTTCAGATGAAGAAATTAAAGCCATTTCTAGTCATATGAAAAAATGCTATAAATCACTACCAATTAGAGAAATGCAAATTAAGACATTTCTGATATACCACTACACACCTCTCAGATTGGCTAAGATGACAAGAAAAGATAATGATAAATGTTGGCGAGGATGTGGGAACACTAATATATTGTTGGTGGAGTTGTGAATTAATCCAAGCATTCTGGAGAACAATTTGGAACTATATCTATAGTGCTATCAAACTGTGTATCTCCTTTAATCTAGCAGTGTCTCTACTGTATCTGTACCCCAAAGAGGTCATAAAAAAAGGGGAAAGGACCCATGTGTGCAAAAATGTTTGTAACAGCCCTTTTTATTGTGGTAAGGAACTGGAAGCTGATTGGATGCCCATCAATTGGAGAATGGCTGAATAAGTTATGATATATATAATGGAATGTTATTGTTCTATAAGAAACAATCAGCAGGATGATTTCAGGGAGCCCTGGAGAAACTGACACGAAATGATGCTGAGTAAAATGAGCAAGACCAGGAGATCGTTTTACACGACAATAAGAAGATTATGTGATGAGTAACTATGATAGATTTGGCTCTTTTCAACAATGAGATGATTCAGGCCAATTCCGATAGATTTATAATGGAGAGAGCCATCTGCATTCAGAAAGAGGACTATGGGAAATGAATGTAGATCACAACATAGTGTTTTCACCACTTTTGTTGTTGTTTGCTCATTTTTTTAACCTGATTTTTTTGGGGGGCAGCAATAAATATGGAAACATGTTTAGAAGAATTGCAAATGTTTAACTATATTAGATTATTTGGTGTCTAGAGGAAAGGGATGGGGAGAAGGGAGGGAGAAAAAAAATGGAATACAAAATTTTATAAGGGCAAATGTTGAAAACTATCTTCGCATGTATTTTGAAAATGAAAAGCTATTATTATTTTTTTCCTTTAAATTTTTTTTTATTTATAGCATATGCAAGGGTAATTTTTTTCTAACATTGACCCTTGTAAAACCTTTTGTTTCAAATTTTCCCCTCCTTTCCCCTACCGCCCTCCCTTAGCTGGCAGGTAGTCCAATATATGGTAAATATGTTGAAATACATGTTAAATTCAATATATGAATACATATTTATAATTATCTTGCTGCACAAGAAAAATCAGATCAAGATTCACAGTTCCACCAATAATGTATTAGGGTCCCAGTTTTCCCACATCCCCTCCAACATTTGTCATTTTCTATGAACTATATTCATTGTTTTTATTAAATTATATTAAAATTATATAAAAATTAAAATAATATTATTATTTAAAATTTTCAAAAAGAAAATTGTCTCATAAGAGGAAGAAATCAAGCTTCCAAAAAAACTGAATTTATCTTCTCTACTGGAATAGCACAATCATGCAGATTCTAATCCAAGGAATCTATCAGCCCATCCAAGGTACCATTGCTCACTATAAGATCCAAATTTTTTTTTAAATAGAGGTCATCTCTGCATAATTTCAGGAATAAATTGAATCTAAATCCTTGCTCTCAACTTTAGACTTATATAGGCTAAATCCAGGGCCAACCTTTGGCAACATTCTGAAATTAAAACTTTTTTTCCCCCATCATCCTTGTGACACCTCTCCCTCCCAAGTATCCTCACACTGTTCCCATCTGCCCATATCCGACCATTGTGGCTACTTATGTTGTTTACCCATCCCTCTCTAACATAGCTCAGATCCTCAGGATCCTCACCTAGTCACACAATACTCAATTGAAAATGACCTGTTCAGATATCCTCAATGTCCCTTCTTTCAGAATCTTGCTGACTGACTAAAATGATAGGTTAATCAGTTAGGATATCAGCAAAAAATAATTCTGTATATTTTTGTATTTGTATAATTGTATTTTAACAGGTCTTTCTTCCAAAGAATTGGCTTATAAATACATCATGTATTCTAACAGCTCAAAGGAGAAATAATTGTGATGAAGTACAGAGGTAGAAATCGCCTTCTTTCTGAAATTATACTACCCCTACCTTATCAATAGGGACAACCCTCACCAAGTCTAAGGGAATGGCTTGGCTAGTTTAAACCCAGGTAAAATTCAGAACTGAGAAACTAATTTCCTGTTTCTTTTCAAATAGATTTGTAACCTTATACTAAAAATTCTTTCTATTTTCCAATCAAGAAAAAATTATCTTTAATTTCATCTGGAAAATATCTCTATTCTTATAAGTATAGGATCTAACCACTAACCCAGACTAAATTCACAGAAGCCCAGATCTGTTCTAATTCTTTTCATTTAAAAAAAAATAATTGAAGAAATTGAGGCTCAGAAAGAGGAAATGGTCCCCAAAGGACACATAAAATGAGATTAACATCCAGATCTTCTGAATCTCAGACTATTGGCTATTCAAGCCACACACTAAGAATTACAATCAGCATAGCATCATCCAACCTACAAACGAGCAAAGTAAACAAACAAATAAATGAATAAAATAAAGGACATACTACTAAAACATGGTAGGGAAATACAGACCTTCTGACTCCAAAGTTCTCTTTCTACTATCCCATGCTGCAAGAACATCATGAAATACTCTGTTCAGCTCCCATCATATGCATTACACAAGAGTATAATTACCAAGACCCCTGAGAAGTGGAACCCTTTGTTTATAATATAAATCTACCACTACAGGGACAACTAGATGGCACAGTGGAAAGAGTGCTGAGCCTAAAGTAAGGAAGATTTATCTTCCTGAGTTCAAATCTGGACTCAGACACTTACTAGCTGTGTGATCCTGGGCAAGTCACTTAATCTCATTTGCCTCAGTTTCCTCATCTGCAAAATGAGCCAGAGAAGGAAATGGTGAACCATTCTAGTATCTTTGCTAGAAAAACCCAAAGTGGGTTCATAAAGAGTTAGATATAACTGAAAGTGACTGAACAAATAACTTCATTGAGCTTAGTTAACTTCTTTTCAAGAGTAAATCATGAATGAAAAAATAAGGACATACTACTCACCCTTTGCTTTCTTAAGAAAGTACCATCTGGCCACAAGAACCAATGCAATGATTATGGCAGCAATGATGAAAACTGCAATAAGACCTTTCATCCATGAAGCAAGAGTGACTGAAAATGAAATCATTAATAACTCATACTTTTATAATGCTTGAAAGTTTGTAAAAATTTACATTTACATTCATTTGAAGCTCACAACACTCTGGGTGAAATACTATTATTACCACAACCTAGCCCCTTCCTATATTTCTAGACTTCTTACATCTCACTCCCAATATTGTGGTCTTCAGTCCATCTCTTGGCTCCAGGCATTTTTCTCTGGCTGTCTTCCAAAGTCTGGAACACACTCTCTCTTCATTCTGCCTACTGAACTACCTGGTTTCTCTTAAGTCCCAACAAAAATTTCTCCTTTTACTGGAAGCCTTCCTCCTTCCCAACCCCCTCAATTCTAGTACATTCCCTCTATTAATTATTTCCTATTAATCTAGTATATAACATATTTTGTATGCATTTATTTCCATGTTGTTTTCCCCCATAGATTGTATGGTGATTCAAAGCAATTCCAATAGACTTAGGATGGAAAGTGTCATCTATTCCTAGAAAGAGAACTATGGAGATTGAATGTGGATCTCAGTATATAGTATTTTCATCTTTTTGCGGTTTTTTTTTTTGTTTGTTTGTTTGCTTGTTTTTTTCTCATTTTTTCTCCTTTAATCTGATTTTTCTTTAAAATAATGAATATGGAAATGTTTTTAGAAGAATTTAGAAGAACTTAACCTATATAGGTTTGTTTGCTGTATTGGGGTGAAAGGAAGGAAGAAAGAGGGAGTAAAATTTGAGACCCAAGATTTTTCAAAGGTGAATTTGAAAACTAACTTTGCATGTATTTGGAAAAATAAAATACTATTAAAATTTTAAAAATACTTTTTAAAGATTGTAAACTTCTTAAATTCAGGGGCTTTCTTTGACCTTTTCTGATATTCCCAGTGCTTAGAACATAGCAACATTCAACCGATTATTTTCTTTTTTCTTTTTTTAAAATTTTCAGAATGGTTGAATAAGTTCATAATTTTATTAACAGTGCAATAGTGTCTCAATTTAGGGGAAAGCAAAAAGTTAAATTCACTTTGATGGATGTTGCTGCTACTTCCAAATTTAGCATTTTTCTCTGAAGATAAGGTGTATCAAACATTACTTCACTCTCAACTTTCAAGGCAAATAGATTTTAGATTGCCCTTTCCATTTCTCAGAGAGGATAACCATGAGTCCCAAAGTGATGATGGGTCATTGGATTGTAATATTTAAATACAAAAATTATCTTAAGAGATCAGTTATTCTAGATTCCTCACAGATGGTGAAACTGAGGTACAGCAAGATCATCTATTCATTTTTTTTTTAGATGTGGAAACCAAAAACCAGTGTCACATAGGTATATGAGGAAGAAATAAATGGGTTTCTACCCATATCCTTTGTTTTTAAAAATCAGCATTAATTATTACACTACTTTCCTATTTAGCAAGTAGCAAACCCCAAAACAGGATTTGAGTCTTATAATTCTCTTGAATATAGTCTAGAACAGTGATGCACAACCAACCTGTGGGCTGTGGATCACCTGAGTCACTGAAAAGTGTCAATCTCATTAAATTTCTCAGTATTCTCAATAAGCAACATACCTGTTATCATACAAAGAATAAATAAGATTATATATATATATATATATATATATATATATATATATATATATATATATATAATTTTTCAAATGTATATAAATGCCATGGTGACAAATAAAATGCAAGATGAAGTTGTAATGGTTCTTTGTGATTTTGTATTTCTCTTAATCCATTAATATCTAGGACATTGTTGGGGCATTAAAAAAGAATCCCCACTATTGTAAAGACCAAAAACCCTTGCTCTAAAAAAACAATTCACATAGTTTCCCAGAAATAGAGTACTCATTCTTAGTGATACCTTTCAGGGTCCACAAATCACTGAACGGGTACCAACTTACCTCTGACAGTAATAACATTACTCTTTGGGAATTTGCTGTAAATGTTGGCTCTGTTGGAAGCTGTACAATAATATTGTCCTTCATTCTCTTTGCTGGCCTGTAAGGTATGCCATATCACTTGGGTACTATTCGAGATTGTTTCAGAAAAAGGGACCACAGCATTATGTTTGTAAAACTTATAGTGAATTGGCCAAGACCCTTCGTCTGTGCTGCACTGGAGGACCACCTCTTTTCCACTCTCTACTTCTTCATGGGACAGAATGGTTAAGTTGACTCTTGCAACTGGAACTAGAAGAAAAGAAGTAGGATAAAAATCTTCTTTTAAAAAAGGGTGGAGGAGACAAAAAAATCATTGGTTTTAATAGAGATCTATATTGTGAATACAGTACTTAACAAAGATGGGGGACCCACTTGATAGGAATATTTTAGAGGAGATTCATGTTTAAGTTCAGGTTGACCAAGATGGATTCTGAGTTTCCTTCCAATGTTAACATTCTATGATTCTGGAAATAACCTACCTAGCACAAACATTTTTACAAACAATATCCCATTGCATTATTATGCATTAACTTTGTGAGATAGACAGTAAACATATTATTATCCCACTTTACAGAAGGAGTTGAGGAACAGAGATATTAAATGACTATCAAGCTTAAACACACAGTAAACACACAGAAGAGCAAGGTTACAGATTAAGAACTATTTGGGAATTTGTAGGACACTGAGTCCACCCAATCCTTCCCCATCCCCACTTTGTGGATGAGGAAAGAAAGTCTATATGAGGTGAAGGGATTTCCCTGAAGCCAAACAGAAAGTAGCAGAGTTAAAATTTTAACTCAGTCCTCTGATTCCAAATGTATCCCTTTATACACTAGCACACCACCTCCTTCCTTGTCTTCTTAGCTTTGAGATTGCTCTCCTCTATTCCATTTCCCTTCCTTCCTCAAACTAAGTCATTCTCATGTTTTTCAGGAGACTTTCCCCAACTAAATTGACTCATTTCCCTTCACCTCTTACTCTTCTTCAACAACCAATACTACTGATGGCTCCTTGTCACAAATCACCATGCTGGAATATTACTTTACATACGATTTGATTTCTGTTCTTATATCAGGGAATCTTAGCCTTGGGGGAAAGAAAAATTTTTTGTTTGTTTGTTTTTTGCTGAGGCAATTGGGGTTAAGAACTCCCCCAGGGTCACACAGCTAGGACGCTAAGTGTCTGAGACCAGATTTGAACTCAAGTCCTCCTGACTTCAGGGCTGGTGCTCTATCCACTGTGCCACCTAGCTGCCCCGAAATCTTAGTTTTTTTAACTAATTTTTCGTACTTTCGTGGAAGGAGTACACACTATAATGAATCATAGGTATTCTCAAGTATTTCTCAAGTTTAGTTCTTAATTTCCTCCAGCATGATTACATGCCTCTCCTTAAGGAGACCTATTTGTTGTTCCCTCTATTTCCCTGATATTCCACTTCTACTGCTATGTCTTTATCCAAGCTGTCCCCCACGCCCAGATTACCTTACCTATTAATCACTGACTCTTAGACTCCTCAACTTTTTTCAAGATTCAGCTTCGATGCCATTTCCTACACAAAGTCCATCCTCATCCTCCACTTGTTAGTGGTTTTATGTCCTCTACCATGTGAATTATTATGCTAATACATGTTCACTGTGTATAACACTATTGTACTAAATCCTTGAATTCAGACTAGGATCACACCATGTCTTTTTTTCCTTGACTCTTTCAAACCAGGTGCTAATCCATTTGGCAGCAGTATCAGAAGCTAATTTGTCAGGATTTTAGAGCTCCATCCAGGCTTTCATAGATACTATAGCAGTCCAAGATTTACATTGTACATTATCACCTCAGCCCTACTTTAAAGTTTGTTCCCCCACCCCATAGCATGGATGATACATTTCAAAAAGAAAGAATGGTTGTTATTATCATTGTCATCAATCAATCAGTAAATATTTAGTAAGTACCTAGGATGTGCCAAGTCATATGCTAATGTATGGTCTTTAATAGTATTGTTATTAATTTTTTTTATTTTAATTACCAGTAAGGAACAATTAGGTGGTGCAATGGATGGAATACCAAGCTTCAGATCAGGAAAATATGAGTTCAAATTTGGCTTCAGACACTTGCTAGTTGTGTGATCCTGGGCAAGTCATTTAATCCCTATTTGTCTCAGTTTCTCATCTGTAAAATGGGGACACACTAGAGAAGGAAATGGAAAACCACTCCAGTATCTTTGCCCACAAAACAGTCCATGCAGGTATGTAGAGTGCCTTGAACATATTAGTCATTAATAGATAGCTATTGAATGAATTATCCAAGATCACATAAAGAATAAGTTACAGCCAGGATTCAAGCCTACATTGTGACTCCAAATTCAGTGTTCTTTTAGCTTTCCCACACCTCTGAAAAAGCCGCAGTGTCCAAATTTTGGTCTGAAGCAGTAGGATTCTTTTTTAGGCTCTCATGGCATTTTCTTTACTTGTTACTATGTTGACTTACCTATCACCACGACTTTCAAAACATCACTAGCCACTGACCCTTGGGAATGGTGGTTTTTAGCGACACAGGTGTATTCTGTTGTTGCAGTGGGTTTGTCCGAGAATATTGCTGGTTCATTGGAATACATTTCTTGCTGACTCTTACATGTGTTCATCTTACAAAGATGATATGTGATAGGCGGTGTCCCCTGTATTGACTGGCAATAGAGTAATAAAGGATGCCCCTTTATTACTTCAGATTCTGAGTTGTGAAAAATCCTGGGCTTAGAGACAATTTCTGGAAGGAAGAAAAGAGGGAAAAATAATTGGGAAACTACTGGGGACATTATTGAAATTCATTCTTTCTAATATGGAATGTTACAAAAGCATACTTGCTTAGATTTGTTGCTCAAAGCCAACTATTCAAAGGATAATTTGATTATGA
This sequence comes from Sminthopsis crassicaudata, assembly GCF_048593235.1. Lineage (NCBI taxonomy): Eukaryota > Metazoa > Chordata > Mammalia > Dasyuromorphia > Dasyuridae > Sminthopsis > Sminthopsis crassicaudata. Next base: position 322,231,424 of record NC_133620.1, read on the forward strand.
TAAGTTCAAATTATCTTCTGACTTATTGAAATATTTAAAAAGGTAATAAAATAATGCTCCTCCAAAATTAGTTCAATTTTGAAAATCATTCATTTTTTGCTATATGCCAGCCATTAAACTGGGAACTCAAGAAACAAAGATATTAATGAAATAATCCCTGCCCTCAAGAAGATTGCATTCTACTTCAGGAAAACAATATGGGAATATATTTATAATGATGTCTTCCTTATTCACCTTCCAAGATGGCTGTGGAGGTGAAAGAAGATCATGTAAAGACTTCCAGACAAATCTAAAGCTCTTTAAGATTAGGGACTCTTCCATTTTTGTCTTTGTGTCCCTAGAGCCTAGCGCATAGTAGGTGCTTACATTTTATTATTTTGAATTGATGTACTTTGGGATGATAAAGAACTCAACAAATATCAGGGAGGAAATGTTATCTATTTAAGTAATACAACTCTATGTATTCATACAAGTTTCCTTATTGACACATAAATATAAACATATTTTCACTAGTGCTCTATGTGAAGATAATAAAGTAATTCAGGTAAGAAGATGATCATTTTCCAGTGAAACTATCTGGTTGTTCAGTAAAATTTTTACACAAAGGATACTTATGCTTGTAAGAGTTATACTTAATTGAACTAGAGTGGTAAGAAATACCCTGGTATGGTGCTTAGCATTCTGTTTGCTTCATTGTTCATTTTAATACAAGGAGCACTATTCCCTCTCTACTATATCAGGGCAACCCTTTAGCCTATTCCCCAAGACATAGACAAAAACAAAAACAAAAACAAAACAACTAAGTTTGTTTTTGTGTTTTTTGTTATTTTTAAACTGGAATTTCTTAAAACCTACAACAATTTGCTTGAATTGTCTAATCAAATAAGTTGCTGTCTAGGAACTTTTCCAAGTCCGGGCCCAATCTTTAAGTTAGTGTTTTCTGTCATGTGGTCAACCAGAAGCAAATAATATTGCTGGCAAAGAACTCTTTCTAGAACACAGCTCCAAGGTTTTATGTTCTACAGCATATTTTCTACTGGCTTTTCTGTTTCTCTACTCACCATCCTCCTACTTCCTGACTCACCTTTGTTTCCTACTTAGAATTGAGCATTAAATAAACAATAGCTCTATTCAGTCTTTTCCATCTTTTGGTCTCCTACATATAAACATTTACTTACCAAAAACAGATAACTGTACTGGATCACTTTCCTTGATAACATTGTGTATTTCAGCAAGACATCTATATGTCCCACTGTCATGTACCCAGACCCTCTTTGTGAAGTTCTGAGAATTTGTTATTGTTATGTTCTCCTTCTGGATGGTGAAGTTGGCGAGTGGGGACCCTGCGATGTGACAGGACAGGTCTAGCCTCCCACCTTCATCGAGGTGGTTGGAAGAAATCAGCAGCTCAGGTTTGGAAAATAACTCTGTAAAGTAAAAAGAGTGGGGATTGATGTGTGGTTGGGCATTGTTCCAAAACTACTAAAGGAAAGGGAAAGGAATACCAACTAGGAAGATGTTTCCACTGACCTACTTTTTTGGCAGAAGCAAACAATTAACCCCATGAAGACATGAGGTAACAGGCTTACTCTTCACAGACTGACAGCACAGTACTTGTTATATCAAAAGTGCTCATTAAATATTGATTGATTGATTGACATCAACTTACCTCTCCAAGTTTATTTCAATTTAAGAGAATTGATGATAAATCCTGCCACTCACCTCCTAATGGAAAAATAATTGATTCAGGATGCAGAAAGAACTTGTTATATTACATAAATGGGAGTACAAGAAAAAGTACACCAACATGAAGGAAAAAGAATATTTAAATATGTTTGAAAGCACAGAAGAAGCAGACATTCATTGCATGATCTCACAAAGATACCTAAAAAGTTTGGGTATAGAAATGAACAAACAACAGGGGGAAGAAGAAGAAAGCAGAAGGAAAACAAAAATCTAAGATCAGAGCTTGGGCTTGGTGAAGAAAAGAGGGATAAAGTGAAAGAACAGAGGACTGCATTTAAAGATTGTTGTCACTGCTCAGCTGTACTAGCTTTGTCCAACTCTCACTCCATTTAAGGTTTTCTTGGCAAAGATACTGGAGTATCACCATTTCCTTTTCTAGCTCATTTTACAGATGAGGAAACTGAGGCAAACAGGGTTAAATGATTGCCCAGGGTCATATAGCTAGTGAATGTCTGAGGCCCAATTTGGGCTTAGGAAAAGGAGTCTTTCTAACCTGGCACTTTAACCACTGTGAACACAAAATACCCATTTAGAGATGACTAGTGTTAATCGGTTTCTTGCTTTTGCTTTTTCATCATAAAGAGGGGAACAGAGGAAGGATTCTGGGAGCATGAAGGAGTAAGTCAGTAAATTTTAAGCTCTCCAGATTTCCCCCACAAACAGAATAAATTTGCATCTCAGGGAGAACATAGAGTGATGAAAGATCAAGAGGACTTGAGCCAGAAAAGGTCCTCCTGGCACAATCCAAAAAGATGCAAAGAAAAACCTAAAGTATGAGATTAATGTGAAGTGCAAACCTCCAGGCTAGCTCCACAGAAATCTAGGGAGCCCTGGGGCTACAGGAGTTTGGTGGAACTTTGGGAACTTTCATGTTCCAGACTGCCTCTGTAGGGGGAGGTCTGAGACAGGGAAGACTGAGGGAACCTTAGTTGAAAACCAGAGGCACAGCTCTGAGTGAGAAAGAGCCAGAACACCCAGTGCATGCAGAGTCAGTGGGGCAGGGATACTGCTGGCTGCAAGAACTTGCAGGAGGGTAGAGCTTTTGGTCTGGGGTTCTAGGTCAGAGGGTAGATTTGAAGTGAAGCTAGAGGCACCATCTCCCTGGTTAGCTTAGATTAATATCTCTTATTTAAAAAAAAAAAAAAAAAGAAGAAGAAGAACAAAATGGCAAAGAAGAAAGACCTCAACCATAGAAATTTATTATGGGGGAAGACCAGAGTTCATCTTCAGAGGAAGACACTTCTATCCCAAAAAATTAAATGTTCCCTGTCCAGAGACAAATTATAGAAGAACTCAAAAACAATTTGAAATCAAATGAGACATTGAGGAAAAAACTAAAAAAATCAAAATAAAACCATCCAAGAAAAATAAGATTATGAAAAAAAATTAATCAACTAGAAAAGGAGATATAGAAGATGTATGTTAAAAGATGAATATAACTTAAAGAATAAAATAATTCCTTGAAAATTAGAATTGGTCAAGGACAAGCCAGTAAAGCTATATGAGACCAAACAAGACAGAATATAAAGGATGAAAAAATAAAACAGAATGTGAAACATTTTATAAGAAAAACAACATATTTGGAGAACAAATCAAGAAGATAAAATATAAAAACAACTGGACTACTTCTGTGACCAAAAAAAAAAAAAAAAAAAAGAATAATCCAAGAAAATTATACTGGAATGATAGACCATGAGGGGAAAGTAGAAATAGAAAATCCACTGATCACCATCTGAAAGAGATCTTTTGTGGAAAACACACAGGAACATTATTGCCAAATTTTGAAACCCCCACATCAAAAAGAAAATTCTCCAAGAAACAAGAAAAAACTATTCAAAGACACTAGGGCTACAATTAGAATTGTATAGGACTTATCAGCAGCTACAATAAAAGACCAAAAGTCCTGGCATCATATACATCAGCAATCAAAAGAACTAGACCTGTAGCCAAAAATATCATATCCAGCAAAATTATCCATAATATTGAATGAAAAAAGTAGACATTCAATGAACTTGCAGATTTTCAGGACTTTCAACTAAACCCAAACACAATAGAAAATTTAACATTTAAGAGTCAATATCAAAGATCAGTTTCAAGGAACTTAACATCGAAAAATTGTTTGTATTTTTTACATGGAAATGTATACCATATATTTAAGATTGACACCAGTGATTGGGTAGCTCAAAAGAAGGACTATGGCAGAATTTAATAGATTAAAAAAGAAGCAAAATTACCTAGAAAAGATAAAAATAATAATTATATTATACAAATGAGGTGCGCAGAGGAAAAATAAACACAGAGACATTAGAAGGAGGAGAAGGGCTCATATTTCTGAAAACCCATTCACATTGGGAATGGGTTAAATAGGAAACACTACATTTATACCATGAAAGGTATAGCACCCTCCAAAATCTAAAAAGAAGGGAAATGGGAAGCAAAGAGTGGAAGAAGAAGATCCACGGGCAAATGGAGGTTAAGTAATAGCATAACAAGTTAAGGAGCGATTTATAGCATTAGAGTTAGCAGGAATAGGAAAAAAGAGTTAAGTCAAATTTAAAGATTCAATTAAGAGACAAATCTACATTATATGTCAGCCATATTGATTTTGTTTTGGGTGAATGTGTGTGTGTGTATGTGTGTGTGTGTGTGTGTGTCTGAGTATATATATATATGCATATATATGAGTATATATATATATATATATATATATACATATATATATATATATGCATGTTGTTTTATGTATGTGTGTATATAGATGTGTATATGTGTGAGTGGGTCTTTGAGTGGGTGTGAATGTATATGTATATGTGTGTGCGTATATGTATATGTGAGTATGTATATTAGTAGATGTGGGAGTATGAGGGTGTAGGGGTGTTTATGTATATATCTATATATGTATGTAACATATATCTGTGTTTAACTATAGCCTGCTTGAGGGAAATGGTGGGGATAAAGGGAGGAAAAAAGAATAAAGTAAAAAAATTATGCAGCAGAAAACAAAAGAATAACCTACAAGGAAGCTCATGGACATACATAAATATAATCTCTTCTACTATTATATAACCTTTCTTGAACTGGTAATTTTGCCAGGCCCTTAACAATGTCCTGTTTTGTTTCATTTTGTTTTTCTGTGTTTTTTTTTTATTCTGTTTTTTTTTAATAAAATAAATTTTTAAGAAATAAAGAAGGGAAAAGAAGAAAACACATATACCATGAAATTGATTTACAATAAAATCATCCATAGAACAGAGTAGCGTAATGAATTAGAAAGCAGAATCCAGCAGTCAGAAAAGGCTTTAAAGAGATAAGCAATGAAGCTACATCATGTTTAAAGGCACCATAGATATTATAACAATATCAAATTTTTATATTTGTGGAACAAATGGCATAACACTTAAATACTTAAAGGAAAAGTTTATCAAATTACAGGAGAATTATAGTAGTGAAACACCTCAATGTAACTATTTTTTTTGAAATAGAAAATTTTAACAGAAAGATAAATAAGAGAGTAGTTAATGTCCTGAATATAATTTTAGAAAAGTTAGACATGATAACTCTCTGGCAGTTACTAAAAGGGAATATGAAGGAATACACATATTTCATAGTTATATGGGAACTTCACAAATACTAATCATGTTCTAAGGAATTAAAGTAAATGTAGAAAAATATTAAACACATTACTTGCTTATCATAATGTAATAGGATTATAATCAATAAAAATTAAGTTTAAAATTAAAAGAGTTAAAGATTTAAACTTAAATGGAGTCCAAATAATTTCTTTTTAAAGAATTGGTGAATCAAAATACAAATAATAAAAGCAACAGATACTTCCTTTAAGAAAAATAGGGGAGGGAATGAGATAAACTAATAAAACTTTGGGATACATCCAACAAAGTTCTTAGATGAGAATCTTTATCTCTAAACATTGTAAGCAATAAGGAAAGAAAAAAAAAATAGATTCGTGAATTGGGCATGCCAGAAAACTAGAAATAGCAAAATATCAAAAAATCCCAGCTAAACATAAAAAATAGAAATTATGAAAACCAAAGGATATATGAATAAATCTGAATCCTCTCTAAAACAAAAACAAAAAAACACTATTGAATTGGTGAATAAACCTAAAAACTTTGAGAAACTAAAAAGAGTAGACAATCAAAGTACAAATATCAAAAATGGAAAAGAAGAATTTACAACAAATAGAATAAATGTTATTATTTGAAATTATTTTGCCAACTACATGCCAACAAAAGTTTAAATTAAAAGGATAAATATATGTATGCATATATGTGTGTTTATGAATATATATGTAATACCCAGATTAACAGTCCAAGAAATAGTGAATTTGACTAACCAGTTTTATAAAAAGAAATTGAATATGGTATTAAACACTCTCAAAGAAAAAACACCCTAAACCAGATAGTTTACCAGTGAATTATATCAAACATTTGAAGAACGATTAATTCTAATGTTATGTAAATTATTTGCAAAAAATGGAGAAGGAATGCAAAGTCCTTAGAAATAAAAACCAAGTAGAAAAAGGAATATATCATTTCATTCATTCCATCCAGTATGAGACTTGTTCTGAAAATCCTTTCAATAAATTTATAGGTGAGTTTACAATTCAGTACTCTCATTCAATTACAAAAAATCAATCATTTTATACCCCCAGTACAAGTTCACCATATGATAAGCATTTAAAAAGAGAAGCAGTATAGTGACTTAACACAAAACTGTGTCTCTGTGAATCCCATTGAACATAAAGGTAAAAAAGAAGAAAATAAGAGTAATAACAATAGTAACAACAAAGCCAGGGACAATATTTTCTCAGTTTTTGTATTTCTCCTAATATCAGGACAACATTTGGCATAGAAGAGGCAAACCAATGAAAGAATGAAGGCAGCAATTTCTATTGGGCAGGAATGTTTCAGTGTCTACAGTTAAATTCTACGATGTTTTTCTCAAACCTCCAGCTAAACTCATGTGGCTGTTCTCACCTGTAATATTGATAAAAACACTGTTGACTTTAGATATCTTGCTGGATTCCACTTTGCAAGTGTAGTTCCCGATATGTTCCACTTTGGCTATTGGAGGAGAGTAAGTAACTTCTGTCCCATGCTTAGCATAGGCCACAATCTGTTTATCTTTCTGGATGATGATTTCACGATCCTCCAGAAACATATGCGTCACTTGGATTGTACACTTAATATTGAGGGAATCTCCTTCTATGATCTCTCGTTTGGGTTTTATTTGGAAACTGGGAACAGAAAAAGTTTCTGCAAAAGAATGAACAAAAAAATTCTTGGGCATGGAGTCAAGATAATTATTCCTACTTCTATTCTTTTAAATAGCTATCCTTTATGATTTTTAGAACACCATTCACTTTCCCATCCTTCTCTCCTTTACTCTAAAGGATGATGTGTCTTCAGTTTAGCAAAACAGGTTTACACATGAACCAGGTCTCCATATGCATCTTTTCAATAGCTCCTCTTCTCTCTGCTGACATTGCCACCATTTTTGTTTCAAGCCCTCATCATCTCACACCTGGACTAGTGTAATAACCTGCTGATGGATCTGTCGGTCCCCAAGTCTCCCCCCATTCGAATTCCAACCCATTCTCCATTTGGCAGCCAAAGTGACTTTCCTAAATTTAAGGTCCATTCGTGTCTCATTTAATAAACTCCATTTCCAGGATCAAATACAAAATCCTCTATTTGATATCAGAGCTCTAACTTAGTCTTCTGGCCCCATCTTTTTATCCTTCTTATCTTGTCTTTTTATCTCATCAAATGAGATTATATTTGTAAAAAATATTTAGCACCATGGTTGGAACATAGTAGGAATTTAATAAATGCTCACTGACTGACAAAGCAGAAATAATAACAATTGAAAATAGATTGACCATGTGAGATGACTTAGAGTGAGGAGCAGAGGGTAACCCTGAGATTGAGAACCTCATCCTTCAAGTCCTATCTTTCCTCCTGTCACTGCATATGATGACAACTTTCTTCTGCCTCTTAGGTGACAAAACTCCTTATTTTTCTAGTCCCTTCTGCAGAAGGGAAAATAACAATAATAGAAGCAAACAATAATAATAGCTTCCATTTATACAGCACTTTAAGATTTACAAAACACTTGGCTTCACAAAAGCATTAATAGGCTGAATGTAACTTTATTATCTTCAATTTATAGGTTTAAAAACTGAAACATGGAGAAGATAAATGATTTATTTGGATCACAAAGATACCAAGTGTGAGAGGTGAGAATTAAACCCAGTTCTCCTGGCTTTATTCCAACCCTCTCTTTTGCTAGCAATTAATGTATTTCCTGTTTACTTACCATGTCCAAAACAAACTCATTATCCTTCCCCTACAAACTCAGACTTCTTCCAACTTCTCTGTGATTATAGTAAGCTTTGAGTCTCCCACATCTGAAACTTTCCCTCACCTTATATATCCAGTCAGTTACCAAATCTTGCCTTTTCCATCTCCACAACATTTCTACTCACACAGTTGTGACCACCTCGTTCAGACCCACCTCACCTTTCACTAATGTATAAATGCCCTTTTCATCACTCTACCTGTCCCCTCTCTTCATACCAGTCCGTCCTATACACAACTGCTAATGGCACAGTCCTTAAACACTGATCTAACAATGTTATCTCCCCATGCAAATAAATTCCATGGTTCCCTAATATCTCAGGGATGAACTCTAAACTCCTCATTTAGCTTTTTAAAGGCTTTCCCAACTAGGTCCCAACTAATTTTTTTCACCTCACAGACTACTGTTCCTCTCTCACATTCTACCAAGTCAGCCAAACTGTTCTTTTTTCTCTTCCCCACATATGGCATTCTCACCTACCTGTGGGTTTCAGCACTGACCATCCTCCAATCCTGGAACATACTCCCTTCTCATCTAGCTCTCATAGAATCCCTTTATTCCTTCCACTCACTCACTCTTCAGCTCCACATTGTGTGTGAAGCCTTTTCTGGACCTTTTAAAAGCTAGTTTCTCTCTTGCAAACTATATGGCTTTTGACTATTTTTTATTTATTACCTTTATATTTATTCTGCATATATTAACAAATGTTTTCCTGGTTAAAATTTAAGATCCTTGAGAGTGGGAATTATTTCATTTATGCTCTTTGTATCCTGAGATTTGGGTTTTGATGGCTCAGAATGAGGGTGAATGGCAATTGCTTTCTGTCCCAGCAAATAATTCTCCCCTCAGACTGATTGGTTGATCCTTTGGGGAAGGCAACGTAAGCCATCTTGTGTCTCAATTCTAGCCTAGTTTTTTGAGAATGAAAAAACAACAACAAAACAACCTCTATGAGCAGTAGTAGAAGCTGCCCACTGGGGACTGAACTGGAATGGGCCAATTGGGCAACACATTTTTTTTTTCCTTTACTTTGCTTTTGTTTCCCTTTCTTTCCCTTCCTTTTTTTTTGTAAGCGCAAAAGGAATTTCAAAGGGAATGTAAATTTTGACCATTGAAGCTTCCCAAGATATTGTGGGGTATATGGGCTAGATTTCTTTCTTAAATACCATGCCTTAAACATAAAACACCCTGGCTCTCATTGGCTAACAAAAGATCCCAAGTCAAGCCCCAATTAGTAATTATTTGGGCCCTAACTGGTTCAGAATGAATATAAATCGTAATTGTTTCTGTTTTGACCAGAAACCCAGATTGATTTTTATTATTATTATTTTTTTTTTTTTTGGTCTCAGTAAAAGAGGCCATTCTCCGCCTCATTTCTTCCCTAGACTTAATCGCTAATTAGGCTTTGCCTCAGTCAAACCAAGATCTGTTAAAGACCTTAGCTTAAAAAGGTCAATGTCTCCCACTGCATCCAGGACCATCTGCAGTTGTCTTATTCTATATCTTGCCTCTGGAACGTCCTCTCTGGAGAAAGTGAAACTGGTGACTTTGCACAGTCCTCCCTCACTTCAGTCCAATTCCCTTATAAGTTGAGATATCACCCTCCTGGTGTCATTAGTCCTCCTCAAAAACAAAGGGAGAACAATAATTTTATGATGAGAATCCTAATGTGGTATCTGTCATATAGTAGGCATTTAATTGCTTTTCTAGCTAATGTCAATAAATCAATAAACATTTATTAAGTACCTGAACTGTGCCAGCTACTGTGCTAAGTACTGGGGATATGAAGAAAGAAAAAAGAGTTCCTGCTCTTGAAAAGTTCACAGTCTAATGGGGTGGGGGGAGGGAGAGGAACAACAGGCAAACAATTATGTACAAATAAGCTATTTGTAAAATAAATAGGAAACAATCAACAAAGTAAAGGTATTAAAATCGAGAGGGAGTGGGGAAGTCTTCCAGTAGAACATGGGTTTTTTTCTGGGACTTGAAAGAATCCAGAGGAAGTCAGGCTGTGAAAGTGAGGAGGGAGAGCATCTCAAGCATGGGAGACAAAACAGTGAAAATTCTTAGAACCAAGAGATGGTGTGTTTTGTTCAAGGAATAGCAAGGAGGCTGGTGTCACTGGATCAAAGACTACATAAAGGAAGGTAAAACTGAAAAGGTAGCAAAGGGCTAGGTTATGAAGGGCTTTAAAATCTAAGCAGAAGATTTTGTATTCGATCCTGGAGGTGATAGGAAGCTACTGAAGTTTTTTGAGTGATGGGACAGAAGGGATGGGAAAAGATGATATATGGTGAGACCTGACTTTTAGAAAAAAATCACTTGGAGTGGAGAAAAGTATGTGGCTGACAGACCACCATCAGACTGCTGCAATAAATCCAATTATGAGGAGATGAAAGTCTGGACCACAGTGTCAGTATCAGAGAAGAGAAGGGGATTTAGTGCTCTTAAAATGTTTTATTTGAGATTCTCTTAGAAAATGGCTTCCCAATTGAATGTAAGCTGTTAGCACTACTGTCTATCTACCCAGGTTACTTATACCTTCGGAATCTAATACTTAATGTGTAACAAGAAAATGGTACTTACACACATATATTGTATCTAGGTTATATTGTAACACATGTAAAATGTATGGGATTGCCTGTCATCGGGGGGAGGAAGGGGATAATTTTGAAAAATGAATACAAGGGATAATGTTTTTTAAAAATTACTCATGCATATATACTGTCAAAAAAAATATAAATAAATAATTTTTTTAAAAAAATACAAAAAAAGGAAAAAAAAAGAAAGAAAGAAAATGGCTTCCCATTTTCCCATCCCATATATAACTGGAATGAATTCCCCTGTGCAGTGTTATTTAGACTACTTCATAGTGCTATGAACCATAAAAGAGTTTAGAATTAAGTAAGGAGTTATGTGCAGCATGCTCTCAGTGCTCTTGCTTTAGAGTCTCAAGAAATTTAGACATGACTCTGAAGTTCGATGCCAGATTTCCAGATGAAGGTGGAGAGCTTTCTTTTTCTTGGACAGCATCATTTGGCTACACTTTGCAAAACAATTCAAGCATATTTGCATAAGGCCACAAGAGAAGGCAGAACTTACTGGTCAGAAAAATAATTTATTTCCTGTGCATTTATTTGATAAATATTTATATATGTACACATTGTCTTCCCCCCAAAAAAATGTAAGCTCCTTAAGGGAAGTGATTGATTGATTTTTGTCTCTGTCCCTAGCATGGTGCTTGCCACATTGTCAACACTTAATTAATACTTGGAATTAATTGATTGTGCCTCTGTTCGCCTATAAAATAAATGGGACTGAGGAACAGAAAGAATGTGTCAAGATAAAGTTTTGTCCTCTAGGGCTATGCGGAATGAGTCGAATCCTTCTTCTCCATAGAGCTCTTCAAAGGTTTAGCTTCAACATTCCCCCACATTTTTCCAATCAAATTGTATGTCATGGTTTCCTGTCCCCTACCCTTCTAGGTTACTTTCTTCTAGACCCAAAAGCCATTTTTCAGAGGGACCTTGGGACCTCTTGATCCGATCTTCCCTCTTCAGGAGTCACTGATACAGAATTAAATGAATCCTCACCACCATCACCCCCCCAAAAAAAATTTTAAATAAATGCTACAGTCCTGAGAGCTAATGGGTTCAAATTATAATATTTTTTTATACCCAAACCAAACTGGCATATTACAAGCAACAATGGAAATGGAAGATGAAATCTGACCTCTCACAGTGACTAAGTCACTCTTCGTGAATTCTGAGGCCTCCACGAAATTCCCAAAAGAGATCTTGGCCTGGCACTGAAAGATTAAAACATGATCTCGTTCTTCTATTGGAAATTCCAGTATCACGTAATTTTTCTGCAGGGCCATTTTTTCTTTTCTCTGCTTGTAAATATCCACTTCCAGTTTTTCGATTATAAAATATATCGGGGGCTTCTCCTCAGGAACAGAACATTCAACCATCACCTTGCTTCCTTCCATCACTTCCATTTTGTCCACTGTTACCCTGGGACTTGGTACTCCTTTGTGGAAAAAGAAAAGAGAAGAACATCAGTTTGGTCTGAGGTCTTAGACGAGTCTCTCCTGAACCATTTGTAGTGACCAGATTAGTCTGATGATTGGTCTGTTCTTTTTAAACATGAAATTTAGTTCAATAACCTTTTATTAGTTCCATGTTAGGTGTCTAGTATCTTGTGAAGTACTATGAAGGGAGTAGATTAAAAAAGAAGCTTATAATTTGATCTGTGTCTTCAAGAGCTCACAATTTCCCTAGGGAATAGATATATAACTAGGGTAGGATAATCAGGGCTTCAATTTTGGATTCCAAAATTTAAAGGGCACTGGCAAGCATTTGTACTTTTTCTGCAGAATTTAGCTCACACATCAAGGCACTTTTACACACACACACACACACACACACACACACACACACACACACACACACACACACACACACGTCTTCTTTTGGCAGTAGCTACCCCAGCAATAGCCTTATGATATTCCATATCCCTCCCCACCTCAAGTGTAGTGTCCAGGTGCCAAAATTGTTTGGACACTTGAAAAGATTAAAGAAAGACAAACTAAGTCATCAAGTATTAAAGTAAATATAAATCAAGTGCCTAAAATGTATAGAACAGATAAGAGTGAGTGGTCAGAAATTGAAGATCCATATATTGACTGAAATTTTCAGGAAAAAATTTCACTGACCCTTGAAGAGTGAATAAAATTTCATTAACAGCAATTGGGAAACAAGAAGTATATAAATATGTTATCTTTATTTTACAGTTGAAGTAACTGAATTACCCAAGTTCTATCAACTGGTTAGCCTTAGACTGGAACCCAGATCCCTTAACTCCAAAGCCATTATGTGTCTTCCACTATACCCGTAAAAGTAAAAGAAGTTATAAAAATAAATAATAAAGCTTGGGAGTCAAAAACCAGGAAAGCACCTTTAGGAGGCAGTGAGAAAACCAGCTTGATTCACTAAAACACACTTCATATTTAAATGGCTTTTTATATGTTTACCTCACAATAATGCCATGAATTACATAATACAAGATTATCACCTCTTTTTTACAGATAAAGAAAATGAGGCTCAGAGAGGTAGGATTTATCCTTCATTCAATGGGTAGAAAACAACAGAGTTTGGATTTTACCCAAATCTTCTCACTCTTGAGTCAATGCTTTTCTATTATAGTAGGCTATATATATAAGCATAGGAGAGTTGTCAAGGAATAAGGTAAAACAATTATAAACAGGTAAGCTCTAGAAGATAAAGAATTAATTTTTGCTCTGATAAGCAGTAGAGAACTGCTTAAGCTCCTGAGCAGGGGGAGGATCTGTACAAAATAGATTAGATTGGGAGAACCTGGACAGACTGAGACTGTTTATGAAGTTATTTCAGTCATCTAGTAATAGGGTGGCAGTAGGGAGAGATGGCAATGAAAACAGAACAGAAAAAGAAAAATTGATTGGACTTGGTGGTGAGATTATATAAATATTTCTTTCTGGAAGAATATGTGAAAACAAAAGAATAGACTATGGTCTCACTGGTTATCCCCATGGTGACAGGCATTTTGTCAAAATATTTTGAAACTGTCAGCTAACATATTTTGTAATCAAAGAAAGTTAAGAACCAAAGACAGAAGGTTCTCTGGGAAGTCAGCCACTGTTGGTGGAGCTGGGAATTGGTCCAATCACTCAGGAAAATCATTTAGAATTATGTGAGAAAAGTGACTGCTCTGCTCATATCCATAACAATCCAGCAATCTCACTACTGTACCCTGAGGAAATCAAGCATAAAAAAATAGTACCATGTATGCCAAAATAGTCAAAGCAGTAAGTAAAAAGTAAAAAGTAAAAAATTGAAAACAAAAGTGGGTATCTGTCAGTTAGGTAGGGCAAACATTGTACATAAATATAATAGAATTACTATTTATTCTATTTTTAACATTTACATGAACTGATGGAGAATTAAATGAACAGAAATAGAAAAACAATTAAGTATTCAATCAATCAACAACCTTTTATTAGATACTTAATATGTCCTATGCACTGGGGATACAAATACAAAGAATGAAGTAATCCAACCTCTTGAGAAATTTACATTCTAACAGGGAATGACATACACATAGACTAAAAGAATAGAAATGAACATAATACAAAAAAAGGTAGATGAACTATTATTAAATGCAATGATTAATAGTGATTATAGGAAAGAAATAATGAAATACTCCTCCCTCCTCTCAATAAGGAAAGGTGAAATGGACTAATGGATGTATAGGAAAAACATAAATATGACTATTATTCAGTCAGTTTTGTGCAATTTGTGTTTGTTTTAAATTACCATATTCATGGGGAGGGAAGGAAGAAAAAACAGTATAACTAGAGATGAATAAGAATGAAGGGGTTAGAAATCATTAAAATATCAACAAAAATTAAAAAGCAGAGAAACCATGCTTATCAGATCTGGCGTGTGGCTCTCTAATTAGGTTGTGACAATTGTGCTCCCCTCATTTAGTCCTTTCTGAACTCATAAAGTCACTTCAGTAATCTGTGGCAATAGGGTGATAGTAATAGGGTGGCAGTGGGGAAGTGGCAACAAAAACAGAACAGAAAAAGAAAAATTGATTGGACTCGGTGGCAAGATTGCATAAACACATTTCTTTCTGGAAGAATATGTGAAAACAAAAGGACAGACTACTTTTAGGTAGGAGACATTTCAGTTATGTTCATTAAGTGAACTCATCTCTCTGCTTTGCCTTTGGATCTGCCAAAGACAAAGACTTCACTGCTCTGCTCATCATAAGCTTGGTAAGCTCACCATAAACTCATCATAAGGCCTGGAGTGAGCCTGAGAACACAGAAATATCCTTCCTTATTTCTGCTTGCACAAGAATAGCAAAAGAGGCATAGTGCTGAGTCTAGGTTGCTCAGTAATAACAACCAGAAATAAATCAGAGGCAGCTTGGTACAGAAGAAATAGGATTGCATCTGGAATAAGAGGAACTAGGTTTAAATCTTAACTCTATCCCTCAAGAACTTGCTTAAATCACTTGACACTGGACTACAGTTTCCTTTTTTTGTAAACAAAAAGAAGTGATTAGATGGTCACTCTTGTGTGGTTTCCTTCTAATTCTAAATACATTCAGATGTAAGCTCCATCAGACAAGGAGTTTTTTGGTTTTTGTCTTAGTATTCCCAGCACATAGCAAAGTATCTAGTATATTAGAGTGGGTTGATTGATCATGTTATAACTTGAAAGTTATCCCACAAAAATTACTTAGGCCATGTTTTAAAATTTCCCAATTACAAATTTCTTCTCTCACATTTAGCCTAAATTCTTCACGCTATAATTTCTCTGGTTGTTCACTAGGGTCTGATATTCATGACCCCATTTGGGATTTTCTTGCCAAAGATGCTGAAGTAGTTGGCCATTTCCTTCTCCAGCCCATTTTACAGATGAGGAAACTGAGGCACACAGGGAGAAGTGACTTGCTCAGGATCATACAGCTGGTAAGAGTCTGGATTTACACTGGGGAAGAGGAATCTTTCTGACTCCAGACCTACCATTCTGTCCACTGCCCCAGTCAACATTTGTCTCCATTCAATTTTGTGCTGTCATCAAGATGGAGAATAGCTGGTGGTCTCTGTGCTTCACAAGTGGGTAGTGGACAGTGGGAATGCTGGGCCTGCATTCCAATCCAAGCAAAGGCTGGGGTAATACATGTTCTCTATAAAAGCGAGAGTAGTCTCGCCAGGACACAGAGTGGTTCCTTTGTGAGGTGAGAGGGCTTCTGATTGGCAGGTGGAACAGTGGCAAGACACAAGGGTGAAAAAGCTAAATCCATGCACATGCAATTTCCCAGGGGGCACCATGTTCCCTCTCTAAAAGCTCCCCTTCCTCTCCCCAAACTATAATGCTAATTATATTATAATGAGCCTAGGGTCACTAAAAGGTGAGCTAGGGTTGGCTATACATAAGCATCATTTTGGGGAAAGTCCCTTCTATAATATTATGGCCATACAAACATCCTGTTCCATGCTAGATCCCCACTAGCAGACTCTTATCTTGTTTCCTGCAAGGTCCCCATTGCCTCATCAGTTTTTCCAAGTTCAAATCCAGTTTCAGACATTTACTAGCTATATGATCCTGGTCAAGTCACTTAACCTCATTTACCTCAATGTATATAAACTAGAAAAGGAAATGGCAAACCACTCCAATATTTTTGCCAAGAAAACCCCAAATGGGTCATAAAGGATCTGACATGACTGAAAACAAGTGAATGACACAACAACAAAGACAATATTTTAACATTTTTTTCAAAGAAATACAGATTCTCCACAATGTCATTTTCTGTAACAGATTTTGTTTTCCCCAACAAATTTGAGATCTAAAGTGTCCCAACTCCTGCATTTACCAGTGGTATGAGGTTGGAGAAGTCACTTAAAGTTGTTTCCTCCTCCATAAAATGGAGATAATTGTATTTACCTCATGAGGTTGATATGAGGAGTTGATGAAATAGTATTTATAAAGTGCTTTGAATATGCTAAATCATTATAAAATGGAAATTATCATTCATCTTATCTCAAATTTTTACTCTCCTCCATGCCTTGTATCTGATCAGGTGGTTTGTCTTACTGATTCTATTCCAAACCTATCTTTCTGGGTTTCTTACCCATTACTGTTCTTCACACACTCTAGATATTGGCCAATTTGACCTAATTGCTGGTTCCTATACATAGAATTCCATTTCCCACTCCATCCTTTGCACATGTTCCTTACTTC